>NW_024404413.1:0-300000 GCF_905171775.1 Rana temporaria | reverse complement strand
GCCATTTATAAAAACCAGCGATGCAATTTAAACCAACATTGGTGGGAATTGAAGAAAACATTGAAGAAACACACAAAACAAGCGTAATTTGAATATATTTCTGTCTTCGGGAGGACAGAAAGTCTTACATGTATTGTTTTTGCACTTGGGTCACAGTTCAGTGTTAAAAGTTCATGAGGAATAGACAATGCTCAACCATTTCCAAAACCTTAACAATTAAAGGGGTTGTAAAGGTTCGTTTTTTATTTTCTAAATAGGTTCCTTGAAGCTCGTCCATTGTTGCACTTACCTTTTCCTTCCATTTCCCTTCTAAATGTTTTTTTTCTTTGTCTGAATTTCTCACTTCCTGTTCCTCCTCAATAAGCTTGCCCCCATCATCCGAGCCGTTCTGGCTGGGGGTTAGTTAGTGTGCTCGCCCCCCTCCCTTGGGACTACATCCCTGCGGGGAGACGCTGTGAAGTGTAAAGGAAAGAAGAATGGACAGCCGCACTTCCAAAAAAAACCCTTAGGTTGTCTTTATTTTAAAACAGATGGCAAAAGCACTACAAAGTAACAGCAAAAAAGATGGCAGCCTACGCGTTTCACACTGGAATCAGTGCTTAGTCATGGGGGACTACATGGGGATGTAGTCCCAAGGGAGGGGGCGAGCACGCTAACTAACCCCCAGCCAGAACGGCTCAGATGATGGGGGCAAGCTTACTGAGGAGAAACAGGAAGTGAGAAATTCAGACAAAGAAAAAAAACATTTAGAAGGGAAATCGAAGGAAAAGGTAAGTGAACCAACAATGCACAAGCTTAACCACTTAAGGACCCCTTCACGCCGATATACGTCTGCAGAATGGCACGGCTTGGCACAATCACGTACCTGTACGTGTCTCTTTAAGAGCCCAGCCGTGGGGTCGCGAGCGTGAAGCCGGCGGTCCGAAGCTCCGTGACCGCGCCCGCGGACCCGATCGCCGCCGGTGTCCAGCGATCGGTCACAGGAGCTGAAGAACGGGGAGAGGTGAGTGTAAACACAGCTTCCCCGTTCTTCATTGTGGCAATGTCAGTGATCGTCTGTTCCCTGATAAAGGGAAAGACGATCAATGACGTCACACGTCCAGCCCCACCCCCTACAGTTAGAAACACATATGAGGTCACACTTAACCCCTACAGTGCCCCCTAGTGGTTAACTCCTAAACTGCAATTGTCATTTTCACAGTAAACAGTGCATTTTTACAGCACTTTTCGCTGTGAAAATGACAATGGCCCCAAAAATGTGTCAAAATTGTCCGATGTGTTCGCCATAATGTCGCAGTCACGAAAAAAATCGCTGATAAAAAAAATATTATTAATAAAAATGCCATAAAACTCTCCCCTATTTTGTAAACACTATACATTTTGCGCAAACCAATCGATAAACGCTTATTGCGTTTTTTTTTTACAAAAAATAGGTAGAAGAATACGTATCGGCCTAAACTGAGGAAAAAAATGTTTTTTATATATATTTTTGGGGATATTTATTATAGCAAAAAGTAAAAAAAATTTTTTCGAAAATTGTCGCTCTATTTTTGTTTATAGCGCAAAAAATAAAAACCGCAGAGGTGATCAAATACCACCAAAAGGAAGCTCTATTTCGTGGGGGAAAAATTACGCCAATTTTGTTTGTGAGCCACGTCGCACGACTGCGCAATTGTCAGTAAAAGCGGCACAGTGCCGAATCGCAAAAGGAGGCAAGGTCCTTTACCTGCATAATGGTCCGGGGCTTAAGTGGTTAAAGGGTACTTTAGAAAAAAAAAAACATTTACAACCCCTTTATTATCACTTGATGTTATGCTATGTTGTGATGTTGACTCATGTAGGGCTTGCTACAGATAAGAAAACCTTTAAAAATCTTCTTCCAACCCTCAGAGATCTGAGTCAAATCCCAATGCTTCTTGAGAAGTTTACTTTCATTTCTTTTCTGACCCTTGTGTGGAGAACTTCCAAAATGTACCATCAACAGGTGCCATCCATACAACATGGCATGACCCATGTCACTCTCTGGTCTATTTAGAACATCTCAACAGTTTCTTCCAATTTTGGTCCTAGGATCGAGTCCATCAATTTAATCAAGTCCATCAAGTCCATCAATTCCATCAAGTCCATCAAGTCCATCAAGTCCATCAAGTTCATCAAGTTCATCAAGTTCATCAAGTCCACCAAGTTCATCAATTCCATCAAGTCCATCAATTCCATCAAGTCCATCAATTCCATCAAGTTCATCAAGTCCATCAAGTTCATCAAGTTCATCAAGTTCATCAAGTCCACCAAGTTCATCAATTCCATCAATTCCATCAAGTCCATCAATTCCATCAAGTCCATCAATTCCATCAAGTCCATCAAGTCCATCAAGTCCATCAATTCCATAAATTCCATCAATTCTATCAATTCCATCAATTCCATCAAGTTCATCAAGTCCATCAAGTCCATCAAGTCCATCAAGTTCATCAAGTCCATCAATTCCATCAAGTCCATCAAGTTCATCAAGTCCATCAAGTCCATCAATTCCATAAATTCCATAAATTCTATCAATTCCATCAATTCCATCAATTCCATCAAGTCCATCAAGTTCATCAAGTCCATCAAGTTCATCAAGTCCATTAATTCCATCAAGTCCATCAAGTCCATCAAGTTCATCAAGTCCATCAAGTCCATCAATTCCATCAATTCCATCAAGTCCATCAAGTTCATCAAGTCCATCAAGTTCATCAAGTCCATCAAGTTCATCAAGTCCATCAAGTCCATCAATTCCATCAAGTCCATGAAGTCCATCAAGTTGAGTCCTGTTTTGCTCCTGGGATCAAGTCCATCAAGTTGAGTCCTGTTTTGCTCCTGGGATCAAGTCCATCAAGTTGAGTCCTGTTTTGCTCCTGGGATCAATTTTGGTCCTGGGATCAAGTCCATCAAGTTGAGTCCTGTTTCACGTCACACACATCTCATGGATGAATCTTTATCTTTCCTATCATCCTCTGTACAGAGTTTCTGATCTCCTTGGTCAGCATCCCATACACAAGTGGATTCAGCAATGGGGGCAAAAGGTAGTGCAGAATAGAAAATATTACATGAATGGGCCGGGGGAGCTCCTGGAGTGTCCGGCTGGACACTATTGTGGAGGCCACTGTAAAGTAAAATATACAGATTACGATAAGGTGGGAGCCACATGTACGGAAGGCTTTGGAGGCGGCGCTGAAGGATCGAGCTTTCACCACCGTGCGGAGAATGAGGACATAGGAAACTATGATCAGAAAAACGTCTGTTCCTCCGAACAAAAAGAAGCACACCAACCCGAAAATGTTGCTGGCGGTGTAGTCGCTGCATGACAGCTTCTCTACAGACATGTTCTCGCAGAAGCAATGACGAACTTGTCTACTGGAGCAATAGTCAAGTCTTGCTGCCAGTAAAGGAGGTGGCAATGCGACCACCAAATTCCTGACAACGATGAAGACACAAGCTTTGGCCACAAGTTTATTGGTGATGATGGTAGGGTAGTGAAGGGGGTTGCAGATAGCCACGTACCGATCGTAGGCCATGACTAGAAATATGGAAGACTCCATGGCTGACCAGTAGGTGGTAAAGAACATTTGGCTAAAGCAAGCACTTTCCGATATGGTTTTATATTCCGTCCAAAGAATAAGCAAAACTCTGGGTGTGGTGACAGTGCAGAGAAGAATGTCCACCATGGCCAGCAAAGCCAGGAAGTAATACATCGGATGGTGAAGTCTTGGCTCGATATAGATGATGGACAACAAGATCACATTGCAAATGATGGTAACAATAAGTAGGAATGTGAGAGGGGTAGCGATATCCGAGCTGTGAACTTCAGGAAAGCAGATGAAGGTGAAGCCCGGGGATGAGTTACTTGTAGAGTTTGTGCCCGAGTTTGAATCGTATGCCAATGGGGCTCCACCTATAATAGGGAGAAAAATTCATTATTATCATCATCATCATCATTTACAAAGCCCAATCATATTCTGCCCTGCTCTTCTAGAGGGTCCTATACATAAAACAATGTAAGCCAAACAGAATACAACAGGGAACAAAAGTTGAGGGTCCTGCTCAATACAGATAAAAGCCTAATAGGGAACAGGAAGTGTGAGGGTTCCAATCATTACATCTAATAGAGAACAGGAGGTATGAGGGTCCCAATCATTACATCTAATAGGGAACAGGAGGTATGAGGGTCCTGATCATTACATCTAATAGGGAAAAGGAGGTATGAGGGTCCCGATCATTACATCTAGTAGAGAACAGGAGGTATGAGGGTCCCGATCATTACATCTAATAGAGAACAGGAGGTATGAGGGTCCCGATCATTACATCTAATAGAGAACAGGAGATATGAGGATCCCGATCATTACATCTAATAGAGAACAGGAGGTATGAGGGTCCCGATCATTACATCTAATAGAGAACAGGAGGTATGAGGGTCCTGATCATTACATCTAATAGAGAACAGGAGGTATGAGGGTCCCAATCATTACATCTAGTAGAGAACAGGAGGTATGAGGGTCCCGATCATTACATCTAATAGAGAACAGGAGGTATGAGGATCCCGATCATTACATCTAATAGAGAACAGGAGGTATGAGGGTCCCGATCATTACATCTAATAGAGAACAGGAGGTATGAGGATCCCGATCATTACATCTAATAGAGAACAGGAGGTATGAGGGTCCCGATCATTACATCTAATAGAGAACAGGAGGTATGAGGGTCCCGATCATTACATCTAATAGAGAACAGGAGGTATGAGGGTCCCGATCATTACATCTAATAGAGAACAGGAGGTATGAGGATCCCGATCATTACATCTAATAGAGAACAGGAGGTATGAGGGTCCCGATCATTACATCTAATAGAGAACAGGAGGTATGAGGGTCCCAATCATTACATCTAATAGAGAACAGGTGGTATGAGGGTCCCAATCATTACATCTAATAGGGAACAGGAGGTATGAGGGTCCCAATCATTACATCTAATAGAGAACAGGAGGTATGAGGGTCCCAATCATTACATCTAATAGGGAACAGGAGGTATGAGGGTCCCAATCATTACATCTAATAGAGAACAGGAGGTATGAGGGTCCCAATCATTACATCTAATAGGGAACAGGAGGTATGAGGGTCCCAATCATTACATCTAATAGAGAACAGGTGGTATGAGGGTCCCAATCATTACATCTAATAGAGAACAGGAGGTATGAGGGTCCCAATCATTACATCTAATAGAGAACAGGTGGTATGAGGGTCCCAATCATTACATCTAATAGGGAACTGGAGGCAGTGAGTCTGCGAGTGCCTGTGGGCCTGCAGATGCACGTGGGTCTGTGGGTGCACGTGGTCTGCAAGTGCACGTGGGTCTGCGGGTGCACGTGGGTCTGCGGGTGCACGTGGGTCTGCGGGTGCACGTGGGTTTGCGAGTGCACGTGTGTTTGTGGGTGCACGTGGGTCTGCGAGTGAACGTGGTCTGCGAGTGCATGTGGGTTTACGTGGGTCTGCGAGTGAACGTGGTCTGCGAGTGCACGTGGGTCTGCGAGTAAACGTGGTCTGCGAGTAAACGTGGTCTGCGAGTGCACGTGGTCTGCAAGCACCTGTGAATTGTCTTGTTGAGTATTAGGCCTTGTACTCACGAGCAGACATGTCCGATAAAAACCGGTCCGCGGACCGTTTTCATCGGACATGTCTGCCCGGGGACTTCTGTTCGATGGCTGTACACACCATCGAACAGAAGTCCACGCGTAAATAATACGTGGGGCGTGTACGCGCTGTCGCCGCGTCGATGACGCGGCGATGACGCGGCGATGACGCGGCGACGTGGGCGGGCCTGCCTTTTAAATGCTTCCACGCATGCGTCAAAGTCATTCGGCGCATGCGAGGGATGGCGGGCGGCCGGACATGTACGGTAGGTCTGTACAGACGACCGTACATGTCCGGGCGGACAGGTTTCCAGCGGACTGTTTTAAAGCAAGTCCAGGAAACAGTTGTCCGCTGGAAACCTGTCCGATCCGCCCGAAAATGGTCCGCTCGGGCCTACACACGGCCAAACATGTCTGCTGAAACTGGTCCGCGGACCAGTTTCAGCAGACATGTTCGGTCGTGTGTACGGGGCCTTAGTGTCAGGAAGCTAGTTGTTACGTAATTTGGACAGGGTATAATCCTCATTAAATTAATAGGTACGATGCCCGGCGGGTGTGGCGAGGCGACTCGGTGTACATCTTGCGGCATCCGATCGAGGGGCGAATACTGTTGTACAAAATATAAGCACATTGGGCCATATTCTCATAGAAGTTACGATGGAGTATCTCAGGATACTCCATCGTATCTCTCTTTTTTGGCCCGTGTATCTATGCGACTGATTCTAAGGCCGGGTACACACGACCAAACATGTATGGTGAAAGCGGTCCGTCGGACCGTTTTCACCGTACATGTCTGCCAGAGGGCTTCTGTACGATGGTTGTACACACCATCGTACAGAAGTCCGCGCGTAAACATTACGCGGGGCGTGTCCGCGTCGTCGCCGCGACGATGACGCGGCGATGACGCGGAGACGTGGGCGGCCCTGCCATTTAAAGGCTTCCACGCATGCGTCGAAGTCATTCGACGCATGCGAGGGACGGCGGGCGCCTGGACATGTACGGTAGGTCTGTACTGACGACCGTACATGTCCGAGCGGGCAGGATTCCAGCGGACGGTTTTAAAACACGTCCAGGAATATTTGTCCGCTGGGAAAAGGCCCGGCGGGCAAATGTTTGCTGGAATTCGGCCCGCTCGGGCCCACACACGACCGAACATGTATGCTAAAACTGGTCCGCAGACCAGTTTCAGCATACATGTTTGGTCGTGTGTACGGGGCCTTAGAATCATTTTTGCATAGATACACTTAAGATCCGCCATCTGTAAGTCACTTACACTGGCGGATCTTAAATGTAATGACGCCGGCCGTCGCTAGATGGCATTTACGTGAAGGACTCATTTGCGTATGCAAATGATCCTTCTACGCCGATTCCCGAACGAGTTCGCGTCGCGTAACCGTCGCTAACGTCGTTTGCGTAAGCGGAAACTTACTCCTGCTATATGAGGAGTAAATTCCCGCAAGTCCCACGTAGGCCATGTTACGGATGGCGTCGGGTCCGCGTCGTGTTTTTCCGTCGGCTACGTCGTTTCCCTAAGTCGTTCTTGAATACGACTTTACGTCAATGACGCACACGTCGGCGTCATTGACGTTTTCCGCCGAGAACTGGAGCATGCGCACTGGGCTTTTTGAAGCCCGGCGCATGCGCAGTTCATTAGAATCGGGGGCGCGCTTAATTTGAATACAAGCCGCCCCCTTGGAGATCCGCCAGGCTACGCCGGGGCATTTACACTCCGCCGTCCCAACTTACGGAGCAAGTGTTTGGGGAATACAACACCTGCTCCAGTAAGTTGGGACAGCGGAGTGTAAGTGCCTTAAGCGCAGCCCGCGGATTTTTAGAGAGAATATGGGTCATTGTTTCCCTGGAAGCCCAGGTTCTGAATCTGGGGAAGGAACTGTCAGCACCGAGAAGACCCTCCATACTAAAGGAGAGCCGGGACACGTACCCGGCAGGTGTTGGCAGGGGCCAGCACAGAGGTGGGTGGAGACAAAGAGGTGCAGGCACCAGAAAAGAGTAGAGGGGTGCCAGTCAGGAAGGGTAGAGGGGGGAAGTACCAGGGGGGCGGATCCAGGGCTGGAGCATCCCAATAAGTACGCTCCATTGAGTGACATTGGTGAAACTAGTCAGGGACCGGCACTGCTGGAGCTGAGGGACGCTCCTACCGGGGGAAGAACTCCTCCAGTGAAAGCTGGGGGGGGGGGGAGCGAAGGGAAAAGAATGGCAGATTCTGGTGGTAGGGGACTCAATTCTCAGAAGGACAGAGAGGGCAATCTGTCACCAAGACCTGAAGCGCCGAACTGTATGTTGTCTGCCGGGCGCTCGGGTTCTTCATATCACGGATCTGGTGGACCGATTACTGGGAGGGGCTGGGGAAGACCCGGCTGTCATGGTGCACGTTGGCACCAATGACAAATTTAGAGGCAGATGGAGGGTCATAAAGAACGTTTCTAGGGATTTGGGAGCTAAATTGAGGAAAAGGACCTCCAAGGTGGTATTCTCAGGAATACTACCGGTATTTCGAGCCACACCAGAAAGGGAGATTAGGGAAGTAAACAAGTGGCTGAGGAGCTGGTGTAGTAAGGAGGGGTTTGGGTTGCTGGAGGACTGGGCTGACTTCTCAGCCGGTAACCAGTACTATAGAAGGACTGCACCTAAAACGAGGAGGGTGCCGATCTTCTGGGAGTGAAGACAGACAAAAGTTTGAGTGGTAGGCGATGGGGGGGGGGGGGGCGGGTCCAGAGGTAGTGATAGTCAGTGCAGAACATAGTTCAGAGGGTAGTATTGGGGGCATTAGTGGTCGGTTGACTAAAGCACATAAACCCAAGGTAAGTATACCCATGGTAACGCCATTGACACCAACGATAGTTCACTATTCCTCCCACTGACACCAATGACGTGGAGCTATTCCTCCCACTGACACCAATGATAGGACACTATTCCTCCCACTGACACCAACGATGAGCACTATTCCTCCCACTGACACCAATGATGGGACACTATTCCTCCCACTGACACCAATGATAGGACACTATTCCTCCCACTGACACTAACGATGAGCACTATTCCTCCCACTGACACCAATGACGGGGAGCTATTCCTCCCACTGACACCAATGATAGGACACTATTCCTCCCACTGACACTAACGATGAGCACTATTCCTCCCACTGACACCAATGACGGGGAGCTATTCCTCCCACTGACACCAATGATAGGACACTATTCCTCCCACTGACACCAACGATGAGCACTATTCCTCCCACTGACACCAATGATAGGACACTATTCCTCCCACTGACACTAACGATGAGCACTATTCCTCCCACTGACACCAATGACGGGGAGCTATTCCTCCCACTGACACCAATGATAGGACACTATTCCTCCCACTGACACCAACGATGAGCACTATTCCTCCCACTGACACCAATGACGGGGAGCTATTCCTCCCACTGACACTAACGATGAGCACTATTCCCCCCACTGACACCAATGACGGGGAGCTATTCCTCCCACTGACACCAACAATATCCTTTCCCCTGGGTATCTGGGGGTTCTTGTTCCTGGAGCCCCCTGTGTATTTTTAAATTTAGATTTGTGAATGGCGAGACTACAAGTCCCATCTTCCAGCACGGCAGAGGGGCTCATGGATCTCAATGGAACACAAAAGTGGTGACGTCATCCGCTGCCCAGTGATACTTCCCCCAGACCTAAGTATGGACCTGGGGTTGGAAGAATAGTCCGCAGGAGCCTGTGCACCGGGCCCATGATCCACTGATATTGTTTGCAATACTTTATAGTCTACAAAGCAAAAATAATAATGCACATTTGTAATCATTTGGTTTATTATTATTATTATTATTATTATTATTATTATTATTATTATTATTATTACATTTAATTATAATTTTTTCAAAAATAATAATGCACATTTGTAATCATTTGGTTTATTATTATTATTACATTTATTTATTATTTTTTTCAAAAATAATAATGTACATTTGTAATAATTTTGTTTATTATTATTATTATTATTATTATCATTATTATTATTAATTTTTTTTTAAATAATAATGCACATGTGTAATCATTTATTATTATTATTATTATTATTATTACATTTATTTATTATTTTTTCAAAAATAATAATGCACATTGGTAATCATTCATTATTAATATTACATTTATTTATTATTTTTTCAAAAATAATAATGTACATTTGTAATCATTATGTTTATTATTATTATTATTATTATTATTATTATTATTATTATTACATTTTTTTAATAATAATGCACATTTGTAATAATTTATTATTATTATTATTACATTTATTTATTATTTTTTTCAAAAACAATATTGCACATTTGTAATTATTTTGTTTATTATTATTATCATTATTATTATTATTATTACTACATTTATTTATTATTTTTTTCAAAAATAATAATGTACATTTGTAATCTGTGGGGCAGATCCTCGTACAATTGCATGGGCGCAGCTTATGTGAGATACACTACGCCGCTGTAACTTACTTTTTTAATCCTTGGGCCAGATTCACAAAGAGATACGATGGTGAATCTACAGATATCTCCTGATCCCCCATCGTATCTCTGACTTACACTGGTCCTATCTATGCGCCTCATTCATAGAATCAGATACGCATAGATAGGGCTAAGATCTGACAGTGTTACAATGTGTTACACTGTCGGATCTTTTTTTCAATTTAAAAATGGCGCCGGGGGCGTTCCCGCTGATTTACGATAAATAATATGTAAATCAGCGAGATACGCAAATTCACGAACGTACGCGGACCCAACGCAGTCTTCTTACGACGTTTCCGTAGCGGCTTTCCCGTCGTATACTTACCCTTGCTTTTATCAGGCGCAGCCAATGTTAAGTATAGCCGGCGTTCCCGCGTCGAATTTGAATTTTCGAACGTCGTTTGCGTACGCCGATTCACAAACACGCGCGTCGCAAGTCACGCTCACGTCGAAACCACTGACGTCCTAGCGACGTCAGTGGGAGCAATGCACGCTGGGAAATTCCCCGGACGGCGCATGCGCATTTAAATCGGCGCGGGAACGCGCCTGATTTAAATAGTACACTCCCCCTAGCCGCGGAATTTGAATTCCGCCGGGGGATTTAGGATCCGCCGCCGCAAGTTTGGAGGTAAGTGGTTTGTGAATTAGCCACTTGCCTCCTAAACTTGCGGGAGCGGATCTTAAATCACGTAGATCGAGCGGATCTATAGATACGCTGATCTACGTGAATCTGGCCCTTTGAATCCAGAAAGAATTTGCGCCGTAAGTTACGGAGGCGTAGTGTATCTCTCGCGGCGTAACGGCGCGTAATTCAAATCGGCGAGTATGGGGCGTGTTTCATTTAAATGAAGCGCGTCCCCCGCGCCGAAAGAACTGCGCATGCGCCGTCCCTAAATTTCCCGCCATGCATTGCGCTAAATGGCGTTGCAAGGACGTGATTGGTTTGACGTGGACGTAAATTACGTCCAGCCCCATTCACGGACGACTTACGCAAACGAAATAACAATTTTTTAAATTCGACGCGGGAACGACGGCCATACTTAACATTGCGTACGCCACCAGATAGCAGCTTTAACTATACGCCGAAAAAAGCCGAATGCGACGGGCGCTCGTACGTTCGTGGATCGTTGCAAATAGCTAATTTGCATACTCGAAGCGGAATACGACGGGAACGCCACCCAGCGGACACCGAAGAATTGCATCTAAGATCCGAAGACGTACGAAGCCGTACGCCTGTCGGATCTAACCCAGATGCCGTCGTATCTTGGTTTGAGGATTCAAAACAAAGATACGACGCAGGAAATTTGAAAGTACGCCGGTGTATCAGTAGATACGCCGGCGTACTCTCACTGTGGATCTGGCCCCCCCATGTTTATTATTATTATTACATTTATTTATTATGTTTTTCAAAAAATAATAATGTACATTTGTAATCATTTTGTTTTTTATTATTATTATTATTATTATTATTATTATTATTATTATTATTATTATTATTATTATTATTATTATTTTTTTTTTTTTTTAATAATAATGCACATTTG
The DNA here is from genome assembly GCF_905171775.1 of Rana temporaria. NCBI lineage: Eukaryota > Metazoa > Chordata > Amphibia > Anura > Ranidae > Rana > Rana temporaria. The sequence goes on along the minus strand of NW_024404413.1, from coordinate 288,260 downwards.
TAATCATTTATTATTATTATTACATTTATTTATTATTTTTTCAAAAATATTAATGCACATTTATAATCATTTTGTTTATTATTATTATTATTATTATTATTATTATTATTATTATTATTAATATTATTGTTATTACATTTATTTATTATTTTTTCAAAAATATTAATGCACATTTATAATCATTTTGATTATTATTATTATTATTATTATTATTATTATTATTATTATTATTATTATTATTTATTAATATTATTGTTATTACATTTATTTATTATTTTTTTAAAAATAATAATGCACATTTGTAATCATTTATTATTATTATTATTATTATTATTATTATTATTATTATTATTACTATTACATTGACTTATTATTTTTTAAAAATAATAATGCACATTTGTAATCATTTTGTTTATTATTATTATTATTATTATTATTATTATTATTATTATTATTATTATTACTACTACATTTATTTATTATTTTTTTCAAAAATAATAATGTACATTTGTAATCATTTTGTTTATTATTATTATTATTATTATTATTATTATTATTATTGTTATTACATTTATTTATTATTTTTTCAAAAATAATAATGCACATTTGTAATCATTTATTATTATTATTATTATTATTATTATTATTATTATTATTATTACTATTACATTGACTTATTATTTTTCAAAAATAATAATGCACATTTGTAATCATTTTGTTTATTATTATTATTATTATTATTATTATTATTACATTTATTTATTATTTTTCAAAAATAATAATGCACATTTATAATCATTTGGTTTATTATTATTATTACATTTATTTATTATTTTTCAAAAATAATAATGTACATTTGTAATCATTTTGTTTATTATTATTATTATCATCAATATTATTATTAAATGTTTTTAAAATAATAATGCACATTTGTAATCATTTATTATTATTATTACATTTATTTATTATTTTTTTGCAAAAAAAAAAAAGAAAGATCCTTATTTTGACACTTTGTATTACTACGAGCAGCACACTGAGATAATAAATAAAATAATTGGACCAATCACTTTCTCAGTTGTATCACTTCAACGACTAACTTGCCAATTTCCTTCCCAAGGCAGCTCTGCCTCCGGTGATTACATAATAAATAGGGAATTAATCACCTCATTATACTGATGAAGGGTGCCAGTCACCCAGATACCAAACCATGAGCTCCGGATGCCCCATCTTATGTAAAGAGCCACAATGATTGGATGTTTTATTGAAGGAAATAAAACCGTAACAGTATAAGCATATGCTGTATACACATTTTTACCACCTCAGCCCCGGACCAATATGCAGGTAAAGGACCGGGCCCCTTTTTGCGATTCGTCACGGCGTCGCTTTAACTGACAATTGCGCGGTCGTGCGACGTGGCTCCCAAACAAAATTGGCGTCCTTTTTCCCCCACAAATAGAGCTTTCTTTTGGTGGTATTTGATCACCTCTGCGGTTTTTATTTTTTGCGCTATAAACTAAAATATAGCGTCAATTTTGAAAAAAAAAATATTATTTTTTACTTTTTGCTATAATAAATATCCCCCAAAATATATAAAAAAAAAACATTTTTTTCCTCAGTTTAGGCCGATACGTATTCTTCTACCTATTTTTGGTTAAAAAAAAAAACGCAATAATCGTTTATCGATTGGTTTGCGCAAAATCTATAGCGTTTACAAAATAGGAGATAGTTTTATGGCATTTTTATTAATATATTTTTTTTACTACTAATGGCGGCGATCATCGATTTTTTTTCGTGACTGCGACATTATGGCGGACACATCGGACACTTTTGACACATTTTTGGGACCATTGTCATTTTCACAGCGAAAAGTTTTCTAATAAAAATGCACCGGTTACTGTGAAAATGACAATTGCAGTTTGGGAGTTAACCACTAGGGGGCGCTGAAGGGGTTATGTGTTTCTAACTGTAGGGGGGTGTGGCTGTAGGTGTGAAAACTGACACTGGCAGTGAAGGAGTTAACCACTAAGGGGTTAAGTGTGCCCTAAGGGAGTGATTCTTACTGTAGGGGGGCGTGGCTGGACGTGTGACATCACTGATCGTCGTTCCCTATATCAGGGAACAGACGATCACTGAGTGAGTGCGTGAGAAACTTATATAGCGCAGCACATGCGAACTGAATCACCTCTGGGCGCTTGGTATCCATTCCCTGGGCCCTCAGAAGAGATGGGTCTTGATCTTTCTCCTGAAGGTGGTTTACCTCCATTCGGATGCTGGTTGGTAGAGCGTTCCATAGTCTGGGTCCTTGGACCGCAAATCTTCGTTCTCCTTTGGACTTGTATCTGGCTTTGGGTATCTGGAGTAGATTTTGGTTGGTGGATCGCAGAATGACACTGGCCCAGATTCAGGTAGAATTGCCCTTTTTTTACGGTGGCGCAGGGCAGCGTTTTTGCCCTTCCCCCCCCCTGCAAATTTCCTGCGCTACCCGCGATTCACGGAGCAGTAGCTCCGTAAATTGCGTGTGCGCTGTGTAAACTTGCCCTGCGTAAGGTCGTCTAATGTAAATGATCCCGTAGGGGGCGGGAATCACTTAAATTAGGCGCGCTCCGCGCCGAGCGTAGAGCGCATGCTCCGTCGGGAAACTTTCCCGACGTGCATTGCGGCAAATGACGTCGCAAGGACGTCATTTGCTTCCAAGTGAACGTGAATGGCGTCCAGCGCCATTCACGAATCACTTACGCAAACGACGTGAAATTCAAATTTCGCGACGCGGGAACGACGGGTATACTTTAGCATTGGCTGCCCCTACTATTAGAAGGTGTAGCCTTACGCTAAACACGCCGTACGGAAACGACGTAACTTGCGTACGCAGGGCTCGCGCAACATTGTGAATCGGTGTTAGTATGCAATTTGCATACTATACACTGAGCACAACGGGAACGCCACCTAGCGGTCATCGCTAGAATGCAGCCTAAGATATGCGGACATAAGAGCCTTATGCCACGCAGATTTTAGGCTGCAGTCGGCGTTACGATGTTCCTGAATCAGGAGCATTCGTAACGCCGGAGCAGGTAAGCAATTGCACTGCGTAACTATGGTTACGCAGGCGCAATTGCTCTCTGAATCCGGGCCACTGACACTGACACTGCCACAATGAAGAACGGGGAAGGTGTGTTTACACTCACCTCTCCCTGTTCTTCAGCTCCAGTGACCGATGGCGGGACACCGGCAGCCATCGCGTCCGTGGGTCCTGCGGGCGCGGTCACGGAGCTTCGGACCGGCGCTCTCGCAACCCTACGCTCATGTGCCCAGCCGTGCCATTCTGCCGACGTACATAGTCTTGCGGCGGTCCTTAAGTGGTTAAGTGCGCATGCGCCGCATGACGTCGGCACATGCAAATACAGGGATATCTCCTAAACTGTGCAGGTTTAGGAGATCTCCTTGTTAGCTACAGGTAAGCCTTAATATAGTCTTACCTGTAGTATAAAGTTGTAAACAAGTGTTAACAACCACTTTGACCGCTTGCCGCCCACTGCATGCAGATATACGTCTGCAGCATGGCACGGGCAGGCAAAAGAGGACACGGAGGGGGAGCGGAGACCCAACAGGACTACCTTTTTTTTTGGCGAATACTATAGTTGCTGTTTGTGAAGGAACCGCTTAGGTGCTTCCTTCTGCCCTTTAAACCAGGGGTCTCAAACTCAAATTACCTGAGGGCCACAAGACAAGTTTTCATATGCCATGGGGGGCCGCATGCAAACTTTCAAACTTCAAAAACAACAGTACTGGTGTCAGCGAGCGCATTATTACCACCAGCACTGGTGTCAGCGAGCGCATTATTACCACCAGCACTGGTGTCAGCGAGCGCATTATTACCACCAGCACTGGTGTCAGCGAGCGCATTATTACCACCAGCACTGGTGTAAGTCAGGGTTTGACAAATTTGCTTGGAATCTAGGCGCCAGCTAAAAAAGTTAGGAGCCAGAAAACGCACCCTGTCCCGACGAGCTTGCGCGCAGAAGCGAACACATACGCGAGCAGCGCCCGCATATGTAAACGGTGTTTAAACCACACATGTGAGGTATCGCCGCGATTGGTAGAGTGAGAGCAATAATTCTAGCACTAGACCTCCTCTGTAACTTAAAACATGCAACCTGTAGATTTTTTTAATCGTCGCCTATGAAGATTTTAAAGGGTAAAAAAGTTTGTCGGCATTCCACGAGCGGACGCAATTTTGAAGCGTGACATGTTGGGTATGAATTTACTCGGCGTAACATTATCTTTCATAATATTTTTAAAAATGGGGATAACTTTACTGTTGTCTTATTTTTTCATTAAAAAAAAGTGTAATTTTTTCCCAAAAGAGTGCGCTTGTAAGACCGCTGCGCAAATACGGCGTAACAGAAAGTATTGCAACGATCGCCATTTTATTCTCTAGGGTGTTAGGATAAAAAAATATATATAATGTTTGGGGGGTTCTAATTAGAGGGAAGAAGATGGCAGTGAAAATAGTGTAAAATGACATTAGAATTGCTGTTTAAAGGAGTTCTCTGACCTAAAACTTTTAACCCCCGCTGTGCCCGGGCTGTAAAACTATACAAAATAAACTTTCACTTACCTGCCTACGATCCCCCGTTGTTCCGATATCGCCGTCCCGTTCTCCGGTCCCGGTCTCTTCCGCTTCCTGCGTGTCGGTGACTCATAGTGCGCTCAGCCTATCAGCGGCCGCAGCAATGTCCAGCTGAGCGCACTATGAGTCACCGACACGCAGGAAGCGGAAGAGACTGGGACCGGAGAACGGGACGGCGATATCGGAACAACGGGGGATCGTAGGCAGGTAAGTGAAAGTTTATTTTGTATAGTTTTACAGCCCGGGCACAGCGGGGGTTAAAAGTTTTAGGTCAGAGAACTCCTTTAACTTGTAATGCTTAACTTGTAATACCAACGACCACCACCAGATGGCGCCAGCTCACATCTGGTGGTAATAACTTGTAATACCAACGGCTCACCACCAGATGGCGCCAGCAGACCAAGATTGAAACTCAGACACATACTGGAGTGCGTTCTGTTGTGCGTTTTGTACAGGTTGTAGGGTTCAGGATAGTGCTAGGTACAGAGGTTCTGGAGTGCGTTATGCACAGGGTGCAGGGTTCTGGAGTGTGTTTCACACAGAGTGCAGGATCTAGGAGAGCGCTAGGTGCAGGGATCAGAAAGCACTAGGTACAGAGTGCAGGGTTTGGGAGTGTGTTAGGCACAGAGTGCAGAGTTATGGAATGTGTTATGCACCGGTTCAAGGTTCTGTAGTGTGTTTTGTACAGATCGTAAGGTTTTTAATCACCCAGATTAGTGTAAAATATAGGTTTTGGGTAGTATCACTTATAAGAATAATTGATAATTATTTTGAATTTATATTATTCTACCTACCTTCTGTCCACAAGAGCATTAGGTTTGTGTCACATTAGTATTGGACACAAATTTTTTCCATTTATTTGAATATATTTACTACACTTTATTTGAGTCTAATACACTTAATGCATTTTGTTAAAGCTAAGCACCACACCAAATTTATTAAAATGTCATTTATAGATGTGGGGGCACATTGCATACTTGTGAGCAGCTACTTCCAATGACTATCTACTGATCATTATATTACAAGTGGTAGCGCATAGGATCAGGTAGTAATATTTTAAGGTAAAACCTGCTTTGTCTCTCCCTTTTATATTGCCACCTAATCCAGCTTCTTACATACTGTTCAACTGCTGAACAATAATTGCAACTACTGTCTTTCAAATAATGCACTCTAATGATTATTTCATGATAAAAATCTGTCTCCTCTCTCCCTCTTATGTTGCGATGTAACCAAGCTGCTTACTAAGGGCCAGATTCACATACATTTGCGGCCGTGTAACGTAACCCGTTTACGTTACACCGCCGCAAGTTTCCAGTTTTAGTGCCCGATCCACAAAGCACTTACCTGGAAACTTGCGGCGGTGTATCGTAAATAGGTCCGGCGCAAGGCGTTCCAATTCGAATGGGCGGGTACAATTTAAATTAGGCGCGCTCCCGCGCCGGACCTACTACGCATGCTCCATTTCGTAACTCCCGCCGTGCTTTGCGCGAAGTGACGTCATTTTTTCGAACGGCGACGTGCGTAGCGTACTTCCGTATTCCCGGACGTGTTACGCAAACGACGTTAATTTTTAAATTTCGACGCGGGAACGACGGCCATACTTTATACAGCAATACGATTGCTGTGTAAAGTTAGGGCAGGTCAAACGACGACTAAAATTGCGACGGGAAACTAGAGTAGCAGCGACGTAGCGAACACGAAAAACCGTCGTGGATCGCCGTAACTGCTAATTTGCATACCCGACGCTGGTTTACGACGCAAACTCCCCCCAGCGGCGGCCGCGGTATTGCATCCTAAGATCCGACAGTGTAAAACAATTACACCTGGCGGATCTTATGGATATCTATGCGTAACTGATTCTATGAATCAGTCGCATAGATACTCTGAGAGATACGACGGAGTATCTGAGATACTCCGTCGTATCTCGACTGTGAATCTGGCCCATAATGTCTACCTGCTGAAAAATAGTTGTGGCTTTTGTCTTTCAGGTAATAGAATCCAATGATTATTTTAGGCTTAAAACTGCCTCATCTCTCCATTTTACATTGCGGCCTTACATAACTGCTTACGGTAGATACTGATTTGTGGCTATTGTCTCTCAGGTAATACTTTTTTTTTCTATTTCAAGATAAAACCTGCGTCTTCTCCCCCTGTTATGTTATGGACTAAACAAGCTGCTTACATAATGTCTGCCTGCTGAACAAATTTATATTCTTTTTTTTAAATTAACAGTTTTTCACAAAAAAACAGCAAAAAAAGTTTGATATAAAGTTCTTAAACAATCAGTAGTCTAATAAGGACACATAGCTAAATGATATGCATTAGTCATAGTGATCAAATCAACTAGAAAATAAGCATATCAACCAATAGTGATGGACGAACATCTGACGGGACAGTTCGCGAACGCTGACCGCGAACTTTCGCAAATGTCCACAAGTTCGCGGCGGGCCCCATTGACTTTAATGGCAGGCGAATATTAAAAACCTGCAGGTCATATTTGCAGCCACAAAATACTTACTAGCTGTGCACAAATAGTCCCACAACATGGACACTGACATACCAGAAGTATTAAGTGAAAAACCGGATACAGAAGTAAGTGCCGGCCATTACAGGCCCCAAAAATAAGCCAACAGGCGTTCACCTGACAGCAAAAAACTCTGTGGCTGGTGGTACATTAGGCATTCACCGGATACAGAAGTAAGTGTCGGCCATTACAGGCCCCAAAAATTAGCCCAAGGCCACAGGCGTTCACCTGACAGCAAACAACTTTGTATTCTGTGGCTGGTGGTACATTAGGCATTCACCGGATACAGAAGTAAGTGTCGGCCATTACAGGCACCAAAAATTAGCCCACAGGCGTTCATCTGACAGCAAACAACTTTGTATTCAGTGGCTGGTGGTTTCACCGGATACAGAAGTAAGTGTCGGCCATTACAGGCCCCAAAAATTAGTCCACGGCCACAGGCGTTCACCTGACAGAAAACAACTTTGTATTCTGTGGCTGGTGGTACATTAGGCATTCACCGGATACAGAAGTGCCGGCCAGTACAGGCCCAAAAAAGTAGCCCACAGGCGTTCACCTGAATTTGAATGAAACATGGTCTACATTAGGCATTCACCGGATACAGAAGTAAGTGCCGGCCATTACAGGCCCCAAAAATAAGCCAACAGGCGTTCACCTGACAGCAAAAAACGTTGTATTCTGTGGCTGGTGGTACATTAGGCATTCACCGGATACAGAAGTAAGTGCCGGCCATTACAGGCCCCAAAAATAAGCCAACAGGCGTTCACCTGACAGCAAAAAACTTTGTATTCTGTGGCTGGTGGTACATTAGGCATTCACCGGATACAGAAGTAAGTGCCGGCCATTACAGGCCCCAAAAATAAGCCAACAGGCGTTCACCTGACAGCAAAAAACGTTGTATTCTGTGGCTGGTGGTACATTAGGCATTCACCGGATACAGAAGTAAGTGTCGCCCATTACAGGCCCCAAAAATTAGCCCACGGCCACAGGCGTTCACCTGACAGCAAACAACTTTGTATTCTGTGGCTGGTGGTACATTAGGCATTCACCGGATACAGAAGTAAGTGCCGGCCATTACAGGCCCCAAAAATAAGCCAACAGGCGTTCACCTGACAGCAAAAAAACTTTGTATTCTGTGGCTGGTGGTACATTAGGCATTCACCGGATACAGAAGTAAGTGCCGGCCATTACAGGCCCCAAAAATAAGCCAACAGGCGTTCACCTGACAGCAAAAAACTTTGTATTCTGTGGCTGGTGGTACATTAGGCATTCACCGGATACAGAAGTAAGTGCCGGCCATTACAGGCCCCAAAAATAAGCCAACAGGCGTTCACCTGACAGCAAAAAACGTTGTATTCTGTGGCTGGTGGTACATTAGGCATTCACCGGATACAGAAGTAAGTGTCGCCCATTACAGGCCCCAAAAATTAGCCCACGGCCACAGGCGTTCACCTGACAGCAAACAACTTTGTATTCTGTGGCTGGTGGTACATTAGGCATTCACCGGATACAGAAGTAAGTGCCGGCCATTACAGGCCCCAAAAATAAGCCAACAGGCGTTCACCTGACAGCAAAAAACTTTGTATTCTGTGGCTGGTGGTACATTAGGCATTCACCGGATACAGAAGTAAGTGCCGGCCATTACAGGCCCCAAAAATAAGCCAACAGGCGTTCACCTGACAGCAAAAAACGTTGTATTCTGTGGCTGGTGGTACATTAGGCATTCACCGGATACAGAAGTAAGTGTCGCCCATTACAGGCCCCAAAAATTAGCCCACGGCCACAGGCGTTCACCTGACAGCAAACAACTTTGTATTCTGTGGCTGGTGGTACATTAGGCATTCACCGGATACAGAAGTAAGTGTCGGCCATTACAGGCCCCAAAAATTAGCCCATGGCCACAGACGTTCATCTGACAGCAAACAACTTTGTATTCAGTGGCTGGTGGTTTCACCGGATACAGAAGTAAGTGTCGGCCATTACAGGCCCCAAAAATTAGCCCACGGCCACAGACGTTCACCTGACAGCAAACAACTTTGTATTCTGTGGCTGGTGGTTTCACCGGATACAGAAGTAGGTATCGGCCATTACAGGCCCCAAAAATTAGCCCACGGCCACAGGCGTTCACCTGACAGCAAACAACTTTGTATTCTGTGGCTGGTGGTACATTAGGCATTCATCGGATACAGAAGTAAGTGCCGGCCATTACAGGCCCCAAAAATTAGCCCACGGCCACAGACGTTCACCTGACAGCAAACAACTTTGTATTCTGTGGCTGGTGGTACATTAGGCATTCACCGGATACAGAAGTAAGTGTCGGCCATTACAGGCCCCAAAAATTAACCCACGGCCACAGACGTTCACCTGACAGCAAACAACTTTGTATTCTGTGGCTGGTGGTACATTAGGCATTCACCGGATACAGAAGTAAGTGTCGGCCATTACAGGCCCCAAAAATTAACCCACAGGCGTTCACATGAATTTGAATGAAACATGGTCTACTGGTCACATGTGTTGAATTCCCTCGAGATCCATTCCTCATTAATTTTTATAAATGTGAGGTAGTCAACACTGTCGTGAGCTAGGCGAGTGCGCTTATCGGTCACGACCCCCCCCCTTCTGCGCTGAACTTCCTTTCGGACAGGACACTGGACGAGAGGCAAGCCAACAAATTGTGCAAGCTCTGGCCAGAGGTCAAGCCTGCCCAACCAGTAGTCCAGGGGCTCATCACTTCTCAGTGCGTCCACATCAGCCATTGACCCGATGTAGTCGGCGACCTGATGGTCTAGGCGTTCCCTGATGCTGGATCCAGAGGGAAAGCTGTCGATGGGTCGGCTGAAAGAATGATCTCATATCATTAGTGACCAAGACATCTTCAAACCGCCCTCTTCTTGCAGGCGCTGTTGGATTGGTACCCAAAACTGTTTCTCTGTGAGTGGAAATTCCTCTGCGGTGGGTGTGGCTGAGCATGACGGAGTGAGACGCTGTGTGCGGAGCTAGGTGTCCTGGCAAGGCTTTCATGAGAAGCCCGTGGAGGTACCTGGGCTGAACGGAGACTCGAGCGGACCCGAGCGGGGACTCGACCAGATTTGTGTGCTGAGACTTGAGACCTGAGACTTAGGCTGCATTCACACCTGAGCGTAGCGTTTGCCGCGATTTTGCGGCGTTCTTTACTGCGTTTTTCTGCGACAGGTCTAGGGTCACTAATGTTAAAAGCAGAAAAACGCCCAAATCTGCCTAAAAAAAAGTCCCAGAACTTGTTTGGCTGCATTCACACCTGAGCGTAGCGTTTTGCGGCATTTTTTACCGCGACAAAACGCTGCGTTATTTTACCGCAATTTTGTACAGGTCTAGGGTCACCAATGTAAAACGCCCAAATACGCTCAATTCGAGCGACAAAAAAGGGTCCAGAACTTGTTTGGGCTTCAGGCGTTCGGCGTCAGGCGTTTTGGAGTGGAGATGTGAACCATCTCCATAGAGAATAATGTATTTTTTCCCCTCTAGCGTTTTTGAGCGTCGCGCTTCAGGTGACAAAACGCTCAGGTGTGAATGCAGCCTTTGAGCTTCAGGCGTTTTGTAGTGGAGATGTGAACCATCTCCATAGAGAATAATTTATTTTTTCCCCTCCAGCGTTTTGTAGCTTCAGGCTTCAAGCTACAAAACGCCCAGGTGTGAATGGGGTCTAAAACGTGCGGAAGTACGTGCGCCGAAGCTGAGAGAGGGTGGAGCGGCTGATGCCGCGACACGAGAAGCAAGCAGGAGGGCAGAGTATCCTCTCCCATGCGTGGAATTTTGTGCGTCGGAATTGTCCACACACGATCGGAATTTACAAGAACGGATTTTGTTGTCGGCTCTCAAATTTTTGTTGTTGGAAATTCCAACAGAAAATGTCTCATGGAGCCGACAACAAGCTCCCATCGAACATTTGTTGTCGGAAAATCCGAGCGTGTGTACGCGGCATAATAGTTGTTACTTTACATAGATAGATAGATAAATAGGTAAATAGTTAAAGATCAATACATAAATAGATAATGGTCAATTGATAGATAGATAGATAGTGATCAATAGATAGATAGATAGTGATCAATAGATAGATAGATAGATAGATAGATAGATAGATAGATAGTGATCAATAGATAGATAGATAGATAGATAGATAGATAGATAGATAGTGATCAATAGATAGATAGATAGTGATCGATAGATAGATAGATAGATAGATAGATAGATAGATAGATAGATAGATAGATAGATAGATAGATAGATAGATAGATAGATAGATAGATAGATAGTGATCAATAGATAGATAGATAGATAGATAGTGATCAATAGATAGATGGATAGATGGATAGATAGATAGATAGATAGATAGATAGATAGATAGATAGATAGATAGATAGATAGATAGATAGATAGATAGATAGATAGATAGAGAGATAGATAGATAGATAGATAGATAGATAGATAGATAGATAGATAGATAGATAGATAGATAGATAGAGAGATAGATAGATAGATAGATAGATAGATAGATAGAGAGATAGATAGATAGAATGATAGATAGTGATCAATAGATAGATAAATAGATATATAAAAAATGGGGGAGGTTGGGACTTTATATGAGATGCGATTTTAGCAATATGCAATTAAATATAAACATGGGAAAAATAATGTTACCATGTGGCCAGGCTCAAAGTTGTCAACCAAAAAGCACTAAACCAAATAAATCTGTCTAACTGATGTAAGTTACATAGTTACATAGTTAGTCAGGTTGAAAAAAGACACAAGTCCTTCCAGTTCAACCACAAAAAATAAACAAACAAAATAAAAAACACAATACAATCCCATACACCCAACTCCATACCCACAGTTGATCCAGAGGAAGGCAAAAAACCCCAGCAGAGCATGAGATCCAATTTGCTACAGCAGGGGAAAAAATTCCTTCCTGATCCCCCGAGAGGCAATCGGATTTTCCCCGGATCAACTTTACCTACAAATCTTAGTACTCAGTTATATTCTGTACATTTAGGAAAGTATCCAGACCTTTCTTAAAGCAATCTACTGAGCTGGCCAGAACCACCTCTGGAGGGAGTCTGTTCTGCCGCATACACACCATCACTTTATGTGATGAAAAAAAACGACATTTTCTGTGAAGTAAAAAACAACGTTTTTGAAACTTCAATTTTCAAAGACGAAGTTGCCTACACACCATCGTTTTTCTCACAATGTTCTAGCAAAGCGAGGTTACGTTCCACCACGTTTTTCCATTGAAGCTCGCTTCATAAGTAGCTTCTGGGCATGCGCGGATGAAAAAACGTCGTTTTAAACTACGTTTTTGCTACACACGGTCAATTTCTGTGAAGTAAAAGTTGACGTTTTGAAAAACGACACATAAAATTGAAGCATGCTTCAATTTTTTTTGGTCGTTTTTTAGGAGACATAAAACGACGTTTTCCCCCACACACGGTCAATTAAAGTGACGTTTTTAAAAACGTCATTTTTTTTCATCACATAAAACGACCGTGTGTACGCGGCATTCCACATTTTCACAGCTCTTACTGTGAAAAAACCTTTCCGTATTTGGAGGTGAAATCTCTTTTCCTCTAGACGTAAAGAGTGCCCCCTTGTCCTCAGTGTTGACCGTAAAGTGAATAACTCAACACCAAGTTCACTGTATGGACCCCTTATATATTTGTACATGTTGATCATTTCCCCCCTTATTCTCCTCTTCTCAAGAGTGAATAAATTCAGTTCCTCTAATCTTTCCTCATAGCTGAGCTCCTCCATGCCTCTTATCAGTTTGGTTGCCCTTCTCTGCACTTCCTCCAGTTCTCCGATGTCCTTTTTGAGAGCTGGTGCCCAAAACTGAACTGCATATTCCAGATGAGCTTATGATCAACTAAAACCCCCAGATCCTTCTCCACTACGGATCCCCCCCAGATCCTTCTCCACTACGGATCCCCCCAGATCCTTCTCCACTACGGATCCCCCCAGATCCTTCTCCACTATGGATCCCCCCCCAGATCCTTCTCCACTATGGATCCCCCCAGTTGTACTCCCCCTAGTATGTATGACGCATGCAAGTAAAAACAGAGTCCCAACCTCCCCCATTTTTGATCTATCAACAGGGATGGAGGCCTATGGTAGTATCTCTATATGCCTCATTTAATGTCCCACCCCTATTCCCCCTCTTTTTGATAAATAGATATATAGTGATCAATAGATAGATAGATAGATAGATAGATAGATAGATAGATAGATAGATAGATAGATAGATAGATAGATAGATAGATAGATAGAGAGATAGATAGATAGATAGATAGTGATCAATAGATAGATAGATAGATAGATAGATAGATAGATAGATAGATAGATAGATAGATAGAGAGATAGATAGATAGATAGATAGATAGATAGATAGATAGATAGATAGATAGATAGATAGATAGATAGATAGATAGATAGATACCTTACCTAATAGATAGATAGACATTAGATAGAATGTTTAAACAATGTAAAAATAGAGATAGATAGAATGATCAATTTTTGAATAACTATTTAAAGATGGATAGATAATGATCAATAGATAGACAGACAGACAGATAGATAGAGATGAATAGATAGATAGAAGAATGAATCTAGAGGTAGATATTCTAGGACTTACTCATGGTGGGTCTGGGCTCCTCCGTTATCTCGGGATTATCCGTCCTTCTGGGCTCATTAGAGGAGAAGTGCTGGAGGAGGAAGGATGACGCATCCATAACAAGCGCTGAAGTTTCCAGGAAACATTGAAATCCGGACATCACTTTATTCTCTTACCAATTCCACATCACTGATCAGATATTCGCGAAAATAATATTATCCGGCGGAAATAATTACATTGTGAAGTTGAGGAAGATAGAGAGAAGCTTTTATAGTGTGGGGAAGAAATTCTCAGCCGTGTTCTGATGAAGGGACCTCAGGAAACCCTGACTTATAATTCTTATATCTACAGAAGTGAGATCTGTGAGAAATATAAGAATAAGGAGAATTTTTTCAGTAATAATTTATAAATAAACAGCAATTATAATGGACAGAAAATTGTAGTGTCCCCTTACATTGGTGATCAGTGAGAAGAATGTCCCTTACATTGGTGATCAGTGAGAAGAATGTCCCTTACATTGGTGATCAGTGGGAAGAATGTTCCTTACATTGGTGATCAGTGAGAAGAATGTTCCTTACATTGGTGATCAGTGAGAAGAATGTCCCTTACATTGGTGATCAGTGGGAAGAATGTCCCTTACATTGGTGATCAGTGAGAAGAATGTCCCTTACATTGGTGATCAGTGAGAAGAATGTTCCTTACATTGGTGATCAGTGAGAAGAATGTCCCTTACATTGGTGATCAGTGAGAAGAATGTTCCTTACATTGGTGATCAGTGAGAAGAATGTTCCTTACATTGGTGATCAGTGAGAAGAATGTCCCTTACATTGGTGATCAGTGGGAAGAATGTTCCTTACATTGGTGATCAGTGAGAAGAATGTTCCTTACATTGGTGATCAGTGAGAAGAATGTCCCTTACATTGGTGATCAGTGAGAAGAATGTCCCCTTACATTGGTGATCAGTGGGAAGAATGTTCCTTACATTGGTGATCAGTGAGAAGAATGTTCCTTACATTGGTGATCAGTGGGAAGAATGTCCCTTACATTGGTGATCAGTGGGAAGAATGTCACTTACATTGGTGATCAGTGAGAAGAATGTCCCTTACATTGGTGATCAGTGGGAAGAATGTTCCTTATATTGGTGATCAGTGAGAAGAATGTCCCTTACATTGGTGATCAGTGAGAAGAATGTTCCTTACATTGGTGATCAGTGAGAAGAATGTCCCTTACATTGGTGATCAGTGAGAAGAATGTCCCTTACATTGGTGATCAGTGAGAAGAATGTCCCTTACATTGGTGATCAGTGAGAAGAATGTCCCCTTACATTGGTGATCAGTGAGAAGAATGTCCCTTACATTGGTGATCAGTGAGAAGAATGTCCCTTACATTGGTGATCAGTGAGAAGAATGTCCCTTACATTGGTGATCAGTGAGAAGAATGTCCCTTACATTGGTGATCAGTGGGAAGAATGTTCCTTACATTGGTGATCAGTGGGAAGAATGTTCCTTACATTGGTGATCAGTGAGAAGAATGCTCCTTACATTGGTGATCAGTGAGAAGAATGTTCCTTACATTGGTGATCAGTGAGAAGAATGTTCCTTACATTGGTGATCAGTGAGAAGAATGTCCCTTACATTGGTGATCAGTGAGAAGAATGTCCCTTACATTGGTGATCAGTGGGAAGAATGTCCCTTACATTGGTGATCAGTGAGAAGAATGTTCCTTACATTGGTGATCAGTGGGAAGAATGTTCCTTACATTGGTGATCAGTGGGAAGAATGTCCCTTACATTGGTGATCAGTGGGAAGAATGTCCCTTACATTGGTGATCAGTGAGAAGAATGTTCCTTACATTGGTGATCAGTGGGAAGAATGTTCCTTACATTGGTGATCAGTGGGAAGAATGTCCCTTACATTGGTGATCAGTGGGAAGAATGTTCCTTACATTGGTGATCAGTGAGAAGAATGTCCCTTACATTGGTGATCAGTGAGAAGAATGTCCCTTACATTGGTGATCAGTGGGAAGAATGTCCCTTACATTGGTGATCAGTGAGAAGAATGTCCCTTACATTGGTGATCAGTGAGAAGAATGTTCCTTACATTGGTGATCAGTGAGAAGAATGTTCCTTACATTGGTGATCAGTGAGAAGAATGTTCCTTACATTGGTGATCAGTGGGAAGAATGTTCCTTACATTGGTGATCAGTGGGAAGAATGTCCCTTACATTGGTGATCAGTGAGAAGAATGTTCCTTACATTGGTGATCAGTGAGAAGAATGTCCCTTACATTGGTGATCAGTGAGAAGAATGTTCCTTACATTGGTGATCAGTGGGAAGAATGTCCCTTACATTGGTGATCAGTGAGAAGAATGTCCCTTACATTGGTGATCAGTGAGAAGAATGTCCCTTACATTGGTGATCAGTGAGAAGAATGTTCCTTACATTGGTGATCAGTGTGAAGAATGTCCCTTACATTGGTGATCAGTGAGAAGAATGTTCCTTACATTGGTGATCAGTGGGAAGAATGTTCCTTACATTGGTGATCAGTGGGAAGAATGTCCCTTACATTGGTGATCAGTGAGAAGAATGTCCCTTACATTGGTGATCAGTGAGAAGAATGTCCCTTATATTGGTGATCAGTGGGAAGAAGGCTCCAATATATCTATATAAAAATAATGTGTATAAAAAAGTATAGAATCTCTTCAGGGCTCTTAGAAAGTTGAGGACATTCGGAGTGAGGGGAAGATCACAATTAGAGTTGAAAATATATTTATTGGTATTTTAACAAATAAAACAAATAACATGAAGTGTTACAATCAAAGAATAGTCATAAATGTGCAGGGGTAAAGAGTCAGCCCAATGGCTATCGCCCACAGCAGGACTCCTATCAACGTGTAACATAATAAACACAATAATGACTTCAATATAAGACTATAACTAGATGCAACCACATGGGCCCCATCGGAATAGGTATAATTGCAACCAGGATTTCTAGTAGGAGAACAACAAACAAACAAACAAACAGACAAAAAAAAAAAAAAAGGAAAAAAGGACAAACAGGACAAAAAACGAAATAAAATTGGGGAATCAAGGATCTAGGGTATTAGAGTGTAGGAAACGAAAGGGGTAGAGAGACGAGAGAAGAGGAGGGAGAGGGAGGAAGGAAGAAGAAGAAAGGAAGCGAAGAGAAAAAAAAAAAAAAAAGGGAAAGGCTAGGGAGTGATCAGAGTAAAGCGTTCGGGTCGCTGACAGTACAATCAGAGGAGATAATATAGGAAGAGCGGGGAAAGAGAGACCCAACCTGACCCAGGGCACTGAAATATAAGGTAGCGATCATGTCTGGGATGACAACATGTTCATCAGCTTGTCAGAGGATGAGAAGCGGAGCCAGGTGAGCCATAGTAGTTTATAATTATCAAAGGTGTCGTTATCAAGAGCCAACATCTCCTCCATTCTCATAGTGTCGTTCATAATTGAGACCCAATGTGACAGGGGCGGGATTGTGGTTGACTTCCAATAGGAAGGTACGAGCTGTCTCGCTGAGGACATAAAAAAACGGAGGAGATTTCGCTTCTGTGACGGAACTGAGCCTGGTAGTATAGAGAGAAGGGCAATCTTAGAGGAGGGGACCAGTAATTCATCGTACATTTTGTTGTAACACTCAAATACCTGAGTCCAGAAGGGGCGGATCCTCTCACATTCCCACCAGACATGAAGGTAGGTCCCCTCAGCAGCAGAACATCGCCAGCGGGTCGCCGGGGTGGACGGAAACATTTTGTGTAACGCGGAGGGGACCCTATACCATCTTGACAGGATCTTGTAGTTCTTTTCCTGTGAGTAGCAGGAAATTGTGGACTTGTGAGTGAAATAAAAAGAAGTCTGCCAATCCGGTCGTGGGATGTCCTCACCCAAGTCTGCAGACCACGTCCTGGTGTAAGAGGGTAGCTCGGTATGCGTGAGTGTTTGTAATAGGCCGTATACGGCCGAGAGAAGATGTCTAGGGGTCTCCGATAGGGAACACAACCGTTCAAACTCTGTATTGGGGCGGTTAATTTGAGAGGAGGAATGTAGGTGCTTTGTGAATGTGGATAAATGAAGTGTGGTGAGCCAATCGTGCGATCCTGTCGGTGTCACCGGTGACCCCTGAGTAGGATGCACGAAAGAGCTTGCATGTGGCCATTCAGACCTTTTAAAGGGACCTAACGTTGATGCCCCGATACCCTGAGGGAAAGAGGGATTGTCAAATAAAGAGGACAATGGGGAAGGGTCAGATGATAGGAGGGAACATAACCCCCTGTTATACCACAACCTGAGTGAGGCTAGCGTAAGTGGGGAGGGAGGAGGCATACGCGCTAAATCAGTCCTATAACCCCATAAGAGAGCTCGAAGATCCACGTGGGCCAGATCCTGCTCTATGGTGACAGAGGCCTTTAAAAAGGGCCGCGGGAACCATTCCAGGACACGTGCTATGTGAGTGGCCTTGTAATATGTCTCAAAGTCAGGAATGCCAGCACCACCCTGCAATTTCGGGCGAGTGAGTAAATTGTATTTCACCCTTGGCATCCCTCGGCTCCATAGGAATCTAATGGCGAGAGAGCGCAAAGAGTTAAAGAAGGGCTTAGGAACTGTAATGGGGACCGTCTGGAGAAGGTATAGGAGTTTGGGTAGAGTGTCCATCTTTAGGGTGTTGATTCGTCCAAACCACGGCAAAGAGGACCCTCCCCATTCCTCCAAATCTTTCCGTATGCGGGAGAGCAAGGGGACATAATTTAGAGAAAAAAGATTGGAAAGATTACAGGGGATAATGACCCCGAGGTACGAAATTCCCCTAGTCTGCCACTGAAAGGAGAAATTTGCTTTAAGTGTGGCCATTGTAGTGGAGGTGAGGGAGACGTTAAGAGCCTCCGTCTTGGACATGTTAAGTTTAAAGTTACTAAACGAGCTAAAGAGACGGAATTCCGCAAAAAGGGATGGCAAGGAAATATGTGGATCTTGCATGTATACCAGGAGGTCGTCGGCATAAAGGGATAACTTGTAGTGGGAGGAGGGAGTTTGAATACCGCGTATGGAGAGGTTCTGTCTGATGGCACAGGCTAAATGTTCTATGACAATGACGAACAAGAGGGGGGACAAAGGGCAGCCCTGTCGAGTGCCGTTGGAGATATCAAATGGCGCGGAAGCAGAGCCATTAACTAAGACTGAGGCCGAAGGATGGGAGTAAAGGGACATCACCTTGGAGATAAAGGGCGTTCCCAGACCTAACTGTTCCAACGAGAGTCGAAGAAATCCCCAATTAACCCGGTCGAACGCTTTTTCGGCGTCGAAGGAGAGGAGGCAAGCCTTCAGCCCCTTACGTTGGATAAAGGAGATTAAGTGAATCGTCTTGGTGGTATTGTCCCTAGCTTCGCGGCCTGGGACGAATCCCACCTGATCGTTGTGGATCACACCCGGGAGTAGAGGGGACAAACGATTGGCCAAAACCTTAGCAAACAACTTTAGGTCAATGTTGAGCAGGGATATGGGCCGATAACTGCTGCATTGAGAGGGGTCTTTCCCCGGTTTGGGTAAAACGGAAATGTTAGCAGATAATAACGCCTTGGGCGGTGCAAGAGAGTCCTCCATGGTATTAAATGCCTTAGCCATCAAGGGGGATAATAGTGGGGCAAAGGTTTTATAGAAACGGGGGGTGTACCCATCTGGGCCGGGACACTTGCCCACCTTCAGTCCTTTAATGGCACATAGAAATTCGGACGTGTGCAAGGGCTTATCCAGGTCAACCACAGCTGATGCGTCAATGGGGGGTAATGCTGTTTCAGTAATATACTCTCGCATATCGTCACCCGAAGGTGCAGTACGTGTGGTCGAGCCACTGGGGCGTAAATTATAGAGACGGGAGTAGTATTCCCGGAAAGCGGAGGATATACCGTTCGTGTTGAATGATCTAGTATGATCAGGGTGTGAAATAAAGGGAATTGAGCATCGCGGGGGTCTAGGGTGCAAGACCTGCGCAAGGTGCTTACCGCATTTATTGGCGAGCGAGTAATGAAAATTGCGAGCCCTATCTCGGGCTATGAGGGAATGTGAGTCGAGAAGTTGAAGGAGATCTCTACGCGCATTCGACAATCGAACAAAAATGTCAGGGTCCAGGTTGCGCTTGTGTATAGGCTCGAGTTCCGCTATGGTGGAAAGGAGACGGCGAATATCATCCGTACGAATCTTTTTGAGGCGTGAGCCATGTTGAATAAGTACGCCCCTAACCACGCACTTCAGGGCCTCCCATTGAGTGAGAGGGGAAGTGGTGTCCGAGGAGTGATCTGAAATAAAGTGTCGAATGGTGGCAGAAACGTCTGCCACACAGACAGAGTCTCGTAATAAGTTGTCATTAAGCCTCCAATGTGTGCCTCTACGTAACGTTGGAGGGCGTGCAAGAGTCAAGTAAACTGGGGCATGATCTGACCAGAGCAATTGACCCAGGGATGTCTGGACGGGGGTATCCAATAACGACTGGGAGATTAGAAAGTGATCTAGTCTGCTATAAGAATTGTGTGCCGCTGAATAATGGCTGTAATCCCTGTCTGTGGGATGCTGGACACGCCAAACATCAACCAGGTGTGAAGAGTGTAGGAGAGCTTTGATGCGTGTCAGTGTAGAGTGTGGGACAGAGGACTTACCCGAGGACGTGTCTGCAGACGGGGACATGACGACATTGAGATCTCCGCCAATGATGTAGCAGGGACCCCCAAAGGAGGACAGTCTGGTGAGAACCGATGAGAGGAACCGAGCCTGACCCACGTTAGGTACGTATATGTTGGCCACTGTAAAGAGAAAGCCGTTAAGTTTCAATTTGAGAAATATGAAGCGCCCATTAGCATCCACAAGGGTGTCTAGAATCTCAGGTTTAAAAGATTTATGGAAAGCTATGGATACACCTTTAGATTTGGCCTGGGGGTTTGCACTATGAAACCATTGTGAATAGTACCTGTTGCGCAGGGTTGGAATGGAATCAGTACGGAAATGTGTTTCCTGGAGTAACAATATATCAGAACGTTTTTTATGAAAGTGGTAAAGGATCTGATTCCGCTTCTCAGGGGTGTTGAACCCCCTACAGTTGAAAGAGGCCAAGGTTATCGGGCAAACAGAAGCCATGACAGCTGTAGAGGGGGAGGGTAGGGGGAAGTGGAAGAAGCACATGCAATACTAGTATCATCTGTCAGCGACTCTCGGGGATGGAGACAGTACCAATCAGGGCCCAGAAAAAGAGGAAAAGAGAAGAGGAGAAGAAGAGCAAAGGAAAGGGAGGATAGAAGAAGGCAGGAGGTAGAATGACGGGGTGTGACAAAGAACAAAAAAACACATAAAACATATAAAGGCGTGGATTGATCGTGGACTCCGTCCGCACCACCCATGTCAGCAAACAGAGATGGTAAAAAGTAATCAGGGAGAAGTGGTGGGGAGGGAGACCAGCACAACCAAGCAAATAAAAAATTTTTTGTAGCAATAACAAAAAAGGCCACTAGGTGGCTCCAAAAGACTACAAATAGAGAAAAAAAAATAAAAATAAAACTTACAGCATGGCATACAGCCATAGACCATACAGCGTCCATAGTGACACTGTAAGGAAAAAAAAAAAAAACCCTCTAAGGGGGGGGGGTTACGGTGGGAACCCGCCGGGTAAGGCAGACCCCCCGACCCCAGCTCCACGGAAAAACAATCTTGGAACAAGGCCAACCCATAACATACATGACCTTAAGAAGAAAAAAAAACAACATTGGCGTAAAGGAAAAAGAGTTAGTCAAAAACATGTGGCAGGGAACAAAAACAATCTAGTAGACACATATTACAATCAGGTGTAGATACAATGAGAGAAACACAGCGGTGGTTAAGCTGCAGAGTATGGCCAAGCCGCCTGGGGCTATAGGAGTGAAAATACTCGCGTACAGTCTGCGGGCAATTCTCGGCTTGGAACCTGAGCAACCTAGAAAGAAAACCAATGGGTTAACAGGAATAACAGTATTAGAACAGTCCAGGGCTCAGGAGGGATAAACCCTATAAAAGGGGACAGCATCTGGGGGGAACACCAGGCCTAGCTCTCAAGGTAGGGGGGGGGAAGCCTAAAAACAAAAACAAAAAACAAAATATAAAGTAACTTGTAGGGGCTCCCACCCCGTGACGAGCTAGGGGAGTACCCCTGTAAAGGCAAGACCAATAAGGCGACTGATCCAACCAGGGCACATTCAGTCCTCAGAGTCCCGATGGGGCACAGGTTTGGAATTGCGTTTGCGGCCCTGCGTCTGCCATGGTGGGGCAAAGGGCAAGCCTGGAGTAGTAGGCATGAATGGCCAATCTGGGATAGACACCTGTGGAAGTCCTAGAGTGCCGAGGAAAGTTGGCAGGTCTCCAAGTGTGCGAAAGATGGCAGTCTTGCCCTCATGGTGCACTCGCAGGTGGAACGGGAATCTCCATTGGTATTTCATCTGTTTGGATTGCAAAAGTTGGGTAAGCGGCTTCAATGCTTTTCTCATCATCAGCGTCTGGCGTGATAGGTCTGGGAGGAGCATCACAGGTGTACCATTGAATAGTATAGTTTCTTGCGAGCTAGCAGCTCTCATGATGGCCTCTTTGATCTTATAAAAATGAACTCGGCATAGTGTGTCACGAACGAAGGAGGGGTCCTGGCTCCGCGGACCGGAGGTTCTGTGGACCCGGTCTAGCTCAATTGGGTCGTCTTTAGGGTGCTGCAGCAGTTGGTTGAAAATGGCAGTCACAGCTGCAGGCAGGGTTTTGACGTCCACTGATTCAGGGATTCCGCGAATGCGAATGTTGTTGCGACGATTACGGTTTTCAATATCGTCCTGTTGGTACACCAGCTGCTGCAGTATGACAGTATGGGAGTTCAGAATTTTGTCATGGGACTGTACCGCATTGCTGAGACTATCTGTGGTGGTATCCAGGTCCTCAAAGCGAGCGCCCACATCCTTCTTAAATTCAGCGATCTCTTTCTTATGGGCCTTTTCAATTCTGTGGACACATTGTTCAAAGTCAGCCTTGGTGGGCAGAGATCTGATATAGCTGTGCAGGGAACGGATCTGTGTCTCCAAATCCCATCTATCTCCCGAACCCAGGGAGACATTAGAGCGACTTCTGGTGAGCACATAGTCGGATTCCCCCGGAAGAGGGAGATGGCTGTGCGTGCTCGCCTGTGAGTGTAGGGACGACTCAGAGCGGGATGGGGACGGAGGAGCCAGCGCCATCTTAGCTTCAGAGCGACGCTGTGATGCGGCCCGGGATCGGGCGAAATAGTCCTCTAAGTCTCCTCCCTGCCGGTCCCCGCCGGTTCCCTTCTGTGCCCGTAGCTTGTCTTTCCCCATGTGTCGGATTTGGGTCGGTTTCTAGTATTTATGTGGTCCGTGGAGCTGAGGGTTTAGGGGGTCAGGATACAGTACATCTCACTGCTCCATATGTCAAGCCACGTCCTGCTAGCTACTGTTAGATTGAAGGTTGGGGGAGGGTGTAGAGGAGCTAGGGGACTCTGGTGGCTTGGGAGGTGAAGGTCAGATAGGGGAGATGAACAAGGGCTGTGGACGACCTGCTGGGTGAGGTAAGATGGCGGCCACTCACTTGCTGGATGTTGTGGCCGTACACAGGCCTGATGAAAATGCACCTCCACGGGGGCTGTGGTAATGTTTATTGCCCCAAGGGCCCTCTGTGGCTTGTGAGGGGGGAGCCAGGCATCCAGTCGGAAGGGATCAGTTACCTAGAGATCCCGGATCGCAGTCTTCCGGGACTAGGCCGAAGCCGCGGCCTTTCCTAAAACGGGCGCCGGACGGCTGGAGTCTTCTACCCGTTCCCGCTCACCGTACACCCGGACCGTCCCCCCCGGGGGTGCCACTGGAGGAGGACGCTGGAGGGATGACCGCCCGCCCTGCAGGTAATTGCACCCAGATGCGGAGGACACTCGAGGCTCCGTAGGCCCCAAGATGGCGACGGGCCTCGGCTGAGTGGAGCTGGCTGCGTCCCTGGGAGGGAGAGGGACGGCCGATCTCCGCAATTTCGGCTGGGGTCAGAGCGGGGGATGCCCTAAAACAGGTACCGCAACCCTGGTGGTTAACTGAGGCCAATTTCGTGGGGGATGGAGGCAGATCGTTCCAGGCCTCCCGGAGCTCTGTAAAAGCACGTCTTCCCCGGCGCACTTCCGGACACGCCCCCCGGAAGATCACAATTAGATAGATGTTCTGTAGATAGAATGTTCAATCAATGGACAAAGACATAGTCAATTGATTCTTTCATTAATTGTTCAAATCTGTCAGAAACTCTTTAAGCTGATCTTCTGTACTGTTCCACAGTATCAAAATGTCATCAATGTACCTCAGCCACTGTGAAATGTGGCCGAGGTACATTGGCGACTGATAGTCAACACCTCCTCCCAGAGCCCCAAATGAAGACAGGCATATGCTTGGGGCCAAGGGGGCTCCCATTGATGTTCCTCGGATCTGTTGGTAGCTCACTCCAATAAACTGGAAAAATTTGTTCTTTAATAGGAATTCTAGCAGCCCAAGAAGAAATTCATTTTGCATTCCCATCTCTGGGTAATGTCATTCCAGAAAGTTAGTCACTGGCGGAAGTGCCCCAGTTGTTCAGGATGGACGTGTAAAGGGATCCCACATCCACTCCGACAAGTAGTGTCCCCTCTGGAACCTCAATGTTTTCAATTTCGGTCAATACATTCCTAGGGTATTGAACGTATGATGGTAGGACAGTAGCCATGTATGTAACTATTAGGGATGAGCTTCGCGTTCGACTCGAAACCCATGTTCGACTCGAACATTGCCTGTATTGTTCGTCGAAATTCGAACAAAACAGGTCGTTCGCGCCAAATTCGAGTGACGCGTCACGGCCCAAGCATGCACTATGACCCGCATGCTTGGCCAATCACAGCGCCGTCAGTACAGAGAGCCGAAATTGGCCAAAGCCAGGGTGGCATTGGCCAATTATGGCTCAGGGCTTTAGCACATGCCCCACACTATAAAAGGCAGCCTGCTGGGCGGCCTTGTGTAGTGTGTTGCGGCGTTGTTAATGAAAAGATCAGTCAGTCAGAGAGAGAGAGAGAGAGACAGGGCCAGATTCACATAGAGATACGACGGTGTATCTCCTGATATGCCATCGTATCTCTGACTTAGGCTGGTCTTATCTATGCGACTGATTCATAGAATCAGTTACGCATAGATATGGCTAAGATCCGACAGGTATAACTGTGTTACACCGTCGGATCTTATTTGTAATTTAAAAATGGCGCGGGTGCGTTCCCGCTGATTTACGTTGAATAATATGTAAATCAGCGAGATACGCAAATTCACGAACGTACGCGGACCCGACGCAGTGTTGTTACGACGTTTACGTATCGGCTTTCCCGGCGTATACTTACCCCTGCTTCTATGAGGCGCAGCCAATGTTAAGTATAGCCGTCGTTCCCGCGTCGATTTTGAATGTTTTAACGTCGTTTGTGTAAATCGTTCTGTAATACGGATGGACGTCGTTTACGTAAGCGTCGAAACCACTGACGTCCTAGTGACGTCAGTGGGAGCAATGCACGCCGGGAAAATTCACGGACTGCGCATGCTCATTTAAATCGGCGCGGGGACGCGCCTGATTTAAATAGTACACTCCCCCTAGCCGTGGAATTTGAATTCCGCCGGGGGATTCGCGATACGCCGCCGCAAGTTTGGAGGTAAGTGGTTTGTGAATTACCCACTTGCCTCTCAAACTTGCGGCAGGGTATCTTAAATCAGATAGATCACGCGGATCTAAAGATCCGCTGATCTACCTGAATCTGTCCCAGTGTCTTTTTTACTAGAAAGATAGATAGAGCAGGCAGGCTAGTCAGTTTAGTTACATTTACAGTGTGTAGAGGATATATATACATCCCAGGAGTTGTACATATATTTATACACTGTATAGTTTAGCTAGATCAGCTATTCCTATTTGTCAGACAGTAGATTGTGCTAGCTGCAGTGTTCCAACGTGTTGTATTGCCCGTGTGCTGTACTTGGTGATACTGCACTTGTGCTGTTTAGTTTGCACCTAAACGCACTTGGTGTTACTGCACTTGTGCTGTTTAGTTTGCACTTAAACGTACTTGGTGTTACTGCACTTGTGCTGTTTAGTTTGCACCTAAACGTACTTGGTGTATACTGCAAGAGTCACGAGGGCAAGTAGGCTCTGCATCTAGAGGCAAGAGTGCTGGTGGTGGACATGGTGCATCCTCTTCAGCACATGGCCATTGCACACGCTCGTCCTTCTTTTCGGGAGCTGGCCGGGTTGAGCCTCAACATGCAGACAAATTGGTAGAGCGGATGACCAAGCCATCCTCATCCTCGTCCTCATCCTCTCTCACCCAGCCTCAGGGTACTTTGTCTGGCAAATTAGCTGCCAAGGCGTCCTCTTCCCACTGCTCAATGGCATCACTTACTCCTTCCCTAGTCCCACCATGTCCTCCTGAGGAGTCCCCCAAACTGTTTCAACACAGTGTTGGGTACATGCTGCATGAAGATGCGCAGCGTTTTGAAGGCTCCGATGATGGAACACAGATAGAGGAAGGCAGTAATGTGAGCCCAGAGAGAGGGGGTGCCCGAGAGGGACAGCAATCTGGCAGTCATGTTCCCCACAGCTGCAGCATACTGCCAGGTTTTCAACAGTGATGAGGAGGGAGGGGATGATGAGGTCACTGACTCTACGTGGGTGCCTGATAGGAGAGAGGAGGAGGAAGAGGAGGAGGAGGAAGAGGCACAGGCACATCTCCAAAGAGGCAGGATGCCCTCCAGGGGCCAGCTTAAGGGCAGCACACCAACTGCATTACATCGCAGAGCTACGCCTGTGCAGGGCGCTGCTGTGTCTCAACGTTACTGCAAAAGTTCTTTGGTGTGGGCCTTTTTTGAGACATGTGCATCAGATTGCACCGTTGCTATTTGCAACATATGTCTCAAGCGTATCTCGCATGGCCAAAACATCACCTGCTTGGGCACCACATGCTTGACCAGACATATATCGACCTGCCATGCAGTTCGTTGGCAAGCATACCTGAAAGACCCACACCAAAGAATAAAGCGGACCTCCCCTTGACCCTCATCAACTGTGATCTCCACTGTACCCTCAGTCCTCTCTGAAGCCTGCACTGATAGGACTGAAGTATAGAATTTGGTGTGTCACAACCTAGTAGTACATGCGGGCAATCTACTATCGGTACATCGATGTCAGATTGTACCAGCCAAATTTCCCTGCCCCAGCTGCTGGAGCGCCGAAAGAAGTACTCTCCCAGCCATCCATATGCCCAGCGGTTGAATGCTAGCTTAGCGAAATTGCTAGCACTTCAACTGCTGACTTTTCAGTTGGTAGATTCTGCCCCCTTCCAAGAGTTTGTGGAATGTGCGGTACCTCAGTGGCAAGTTCCCAAATGCCACTTTTTCTCACGGAAGGCGATTCCGGCTCTCTACCGCCATGTGGAAGGCAATGTCCATGCCTCGCTGGACAGGGCGGTCAGTGGTAAGGTGCATCTTACCGCTGACTCAAGGTCCAGCAGGCATGGACAGGGACGTTACTGCTCTTTCACAGCATATTGGGTGACTCTGATGGCAGCTGGGAAGGACGCAGTGCAAGGTACAGTAGTGTTGGAGGTTGTTCCGCCACCACGCCTCCAAAACACTCCTACCGGTTGTGACACACCTCTCTCCTCCACCCCCTCCTCTTCTTCTTCCTCTGTGGCCTCTTCCTGTGCTGATGTTTCCTCGGAACCAGCCATGCTCCGT
Organism: Rana temporaria; assembly: GCF_905171775.1. Lineage (NCBI taxonomy): Eukaryota > Metazoa > Chordata > Amphibia > Anura > Ranidae > Rana > Rana temporaria. The sequence continues at coordinate 260,669 of NW_024404413.1, read as the reverse complement.
AGGCATACGAGGGGCTACGCAGGAATGCAGGCAAATAGATGCCATGCGGTGCTAGAGCTTGTGTGCTTGGGAGACAAGAGCCACACTGGGGCAGAGGTTCTGTCAGCTCTGCATGGGCAGGCTCAGAGGTGGTTGACGCCACTCCAGTTTAAGCCAGGAATGGTGGTTAGCGACAATGGCACCAACCTCCTCTCTGCCCTGCGACAGGGAAAACTCACCCATGTGCCCTGTTTTGCTCATGTTCTGAATTTGGTGGTGCAGCGGTTCTTGGGCAGGTATCCGGGCTTACAGGATGTCCTGAAGCAGGCCAGGAAAGTCTGTGTGCATTTCCGGCTTTGATCCTGCAAAGCCTGCGTAAGGATCCTCGTATTCGTGGTATCAAGGAGAGGGGTTATTACTGGCTGTCAACTCTCCTTGATCCACGTTACAAGAGTAAGGTTGCGGAGCTTATCTTGCCGTCGCAGAGGGAGCAGAAGATGAAACATCTTCGGGAGGCCTTGCAGAAAGGTCTGTGCAAAGCGTTCCCAGAACCTGGGGGATTACCAAATCCTGGTCCTGGACAACGTGTTGCTGAGGCTTCGGTGAGTCAAAGAAGGAGCGGTGGAGAAGGTGGCCGTCTGACCGATGCGTTCAGACAATTTTTTAGTCCGCAGCCCCAAGGTATGACCGGTTCCATCAACCATCGCCAGCGTCTGGTTTACATGGTGCCGGAGTACCTACGGGCAAGATCAGACTTGGACACCTTCCCCACCAAAAATCCTCTGGCTTACTGGGTCTTGAGGATGGATCACTGGCCAGAGCTTGCACAGTACGCAATTGAGCTACTGGCTTGTCCTGCATCCAGCGTTCTTTCAGAACGCACATTCAGTGCTGCTGGAGGCTTTGTGACCGATCACAGGGTACGCCTCTCGACCGACTCCGTTGATCGACTGACCTTCATAAAAATGAATCAGGTTCGGATCAACACCAGCTACCAAGCACCTGATGCTGATGTAACTGAATAATTTTTGGGAAATGTCAGATCCCTTGGAGACTGTCTATGCTGATGCTGAGTGACTGTCCTGTTATGCTGCGGACTGAATATCCTTTTCCTCCTCAATGATCTTGCTGATAGCTAGTAAGAACATTGTTGGTTCTGGGCACCGCCACCAGTGCCTAAGGCCCAATTGTTCTGCCCCTGTTTAACAGGGGCGTATATTAACAATTTTGGATGCAATACTTAGCATGTGGCTCTTTGCTGTGCTCCAATTACATTATCTGTGAGGGGTCGCAGTGTTATGCACCGCCACCAGTGCCTAAGGCCCAGTTTTTCTGCCCCTGTTTAACAGGGGCGTATAATAATTATTTTTGATGCAATTCTTTGCATGTGGCTCTTTGCTAAGCTCCAATTACAGTATCTGTGAGGGGTTGCAGTCTTGTGCCTAAGGCCCAATTTTTCTGCCCCTGTTTAACAGGGGCGTGTAATAACAATTTTTGACGCAATACTTTGCATGAGGCGCTTTGCTGCGCTCCAATTACAGTATCTGTGAGGAGTTGCAGTGTTTTTTGCACCGCCACCAGTGCCTAAGGCCCAATTTTTCTGGCGTGTAATTACAATTCTTGATCTAATATTTCACAGCAGGGCGTTCCAGCGCCGACCAAGACTAACTGTGAGGGCTTACAGTGTTGTGGCAACACCAACACCTAGGTCCAAAATTTCTGCAGAGTATATACGGCAGGCCCCTACTTTTAAACATCCAAATTACAAACGACTCCTAATTGCAAACAGAAGGAGACAACAGGAAGTGAGAGGAAATCTACCCCTAGGAAGGGAAATTCTCTTCTGTAAAAGGTGTCTCCTGTCCACTGATGCTTTATCACAATCCTTGTTTCACAAAAAAAACACATTTTCAAAAAATCATTTGTCATTGAGACAGAAAGTGAGGTGCAATCTTCTGAACAGTTGCACACAGACAGCAAAACCAATGTTACAGGGGTGATAACCCTTCTCTATGTTTTCAGAAAAGCTTAAAAAAAGATTTTATGGTTGAAGCTACACTTTAAAGAAGTACCAGTTAAAAATTACAAACAGATTCTACTTAACAACAAACCTACAGTCCCTGTCTTGTTTGCACCACCTGTATACTGCTGTTCAAAGTATATAGGGCCATAGGGGCTTTTTAATGACCTGGGGGGAGGGGGGCAGGGGAAACCCATTCTATTTTTCTCAATGATTTTCATCCATATTGCAGGGACCAAACATTACATTAAACCCGCAAGCAGTCTTAAATTACTTTTTCTTATAGTAATCTTATTTTGTGCAGGGACATTTCTAAACATGTGCCACTACTATAGACACCCAGCAGGTACGATATTTAAAGGAATTTTTTTTTCACTTTAAGCATCATTAAAATCGCTGCTCCAGAAAAAACTGCAGTTTTTAAAACTTTTTTTTCCATTGATACATGTTCCCTGGGGCAAGACCCGGGTCCCCAAACCCATTTTCCGACAATAACTTGTATATTGGGCTTTAAAATGAGCACTTTTGAATTTGAACGTTCGAGTCCCATAGACGTCAATGGGGTTCGATACATTCGCGCGAACGTTGGGTCCATTCGAAGGTTCTGGTGCGAACCGAACACGGGGGTGTTCAGCTCATCCCTAGTGCTTATTAGCACAGGAGATATGGATTGCGTATAGACATATTTCCATAACACTCCTCAATAGTAGGAAAGTTAAATAAAGGAAGTGTTCATTGTACCTGTAGACGTGGGGTGTTAAGTGAGGGGGATATCTATAGAGTAGACATTTTATCACGAATTGTATAAATCTTATGTTTGAAGTGACTGGCGATCTCCTGGGCAGTGAGTGAGTTAGTGGGTGGAGGCGGTGGAGGACGAAGAAGAGAGTTGAAGGTAGAGAAGAGTTGACAGGGGTAAGAAGGTGTTAATGAGAGTGATAAAATAGATCTGCTTGGTCGTGAAGAGGCAGGAATAGTAAATTTCGATTTGTATTGGTTGAAGTCTTTGTGACACTTTGTCTTATGCGACAAACGCTCAAGAGCGCGGCTACATTTTTTGAGACTTCTGGTGTCATCTGTTTGCCAAGCTTGTAGGGGCCGGGGCCTGATTCTATGTGTAGCGAGGAAGGCAAGCTGGTCTAGGGAAGATGACAGCATGCTGTTGTAGACAGAAGTGGCTAGGTTGGGGCAGGACAGGGGTATGATGTTGTCATAGAGTTGGTCAGTAGTAGAGTAGAGACGAGAAGGGTTGAGGTGATGAAGGTTTCTATGGGTAATGGGTAACTGTGAGACGGTTGGAGAGAGAGGAGATGGAAGATGGGGAGAGAGCGAAACTAATACAGTGGTGATCAGAGAGTGGGAGAGGATTGTTGGAGAGGTTGCATGGGATGCATAGATAGGAGAATACAAGGTCTAGGCTGTTGTCATTAGAGTGAGTGAGTAGAAGCCTGTATCCATTGCTTCAGGTCAAAAGAGGAAGTTAGACTGAGAAGTTTGGACCTAGCAGTACTATTAGCATTAACAGGGGTGTTGAAGTCCCGAGAATGATTTTGGTTATTTCGGAAGAGAGAAAGTAGGGTAGCCAGGCAGAGAAGTTACATTTGGAGATGAAATCTCTTTTCCTCTAGATGTAAAGAGTGCCCCCTTGTCCTCTGTATTAGCCGTAAAGAGAATAACTCAACACCAAGTTCACTATATGGACCCCTTATATATTTGTACATGTTGATCATATCCCCCCTTATTCTCCTCTTCTCAAGAGAGAATAAATTCAGTTCCTCTAATCTTAACTCATAGCTGAGCTCCTCCATGCCTCTTACCGGTTTGGTTGCTCTTCTCTGCACTTTCTCCAGTTCCCCGATATCCTTTTTGAGAACTGGGGCCCAAAACGGAACTCAAGTAAAATGCTCAAAAACGAAATACAAGTGTAGCGCTCACCCCCGAAGGAGCCGCTGATTAGTTTTGGGACCGGCTTTCTAAGTTACCTTCTTGGCTTGGTCTAGGGGTGACTTCTGTGAGTGTAAGTAAAGAGCAAGTGTCCAGACACCAATTCAGTTTTTCAATGCTTTATTCCAAGGCCCAAACTGGCCAACATCAACATGACACACGACAGAGAAGGTTGATGAGTGTAGAGGAACTTTTAGTATCAGGCCTTGGATATTCAGAGAGAGCAAGCCTGCTCTCAGCAATGGTGTAGCTCAATTCGTCGCCACCCCAATCAGGGTGGGTAAAGTGCCCCCGGACAGGCAGTTATCTCAGGCCTGGCAGCCAGAGCGTCACTTATAAATCACTGGGAGGAAACAGGCCTCTGCCACAGGCCTGACACAAGGCCTCTGCCACAGGCTGGACAATTTAGGATTTGTGATAAAACAGGTTGATTAAATCCTCCCAGTCAGTTTAATCAATGTCACCCACTGACAGCTTGAGCATACCTGTCATACGGTGTGGTGACCGGATACCCGACGGTTTGTCTGGGCCTCCTGGACAACCTTTAGTTCTAGGTTCTCCCGGGCCAATCCCCCATCGCACAGCTCCCAGCCTAGGATCCTCTCAGCAGAAGGCAGGGACCCAGCAAGTCGCTGGGGCCCCTTTCAATAGTAGGAGGAGGCTCCGCATGGTACACGGCCTCGGCATGGCAGGACACGGTGGCGGGGCCCATGGATGCGCGTACCCTGAAGGTGGGTACCGCACCTGGAACTTGGGCCCCGCAAACAGAGCCAGCCAAAAGCGGCTGCCCCAGATATATCCCCCCCCCCCCCAGCATGCCCGACAAGGGAAGAACTCCTCTGATTGGCTGCTGGGAGCAGGCGGGTCTGCCAGAATCCCTCTAGCGCCAACTTCTGCCCAGGGGTGTCAACGTACCTATAGGACAAATTCTGGAATTGACAGCAGCCTGAATTTCCATAATTTGTGAATGGGAGTAAAACTTAGGCCCCGTACACACGACCAAACATGTATGCTGAAACTGGTCCGCGGGCCTGTTTCAGCATACATGTTCGGTCGTGTGTAGGCGCGAGCGGGCCGAATTCCAGCAAACATTTGCCCGCCGGGCCTTTTCCCAGCGGGCAAATATTCCTGGACGTGTTTTAAAACCGTCCGCTGGAATCCTGCCCGCTCGGACATGTACGGTCGTCAGTACAGACCTACCGTACATGTCCGAGCGCCCGCCGTCCCTCGCATGCGTCGAATGACTTCGACGCATGCGTGGAAGCCTTTAAATGGCAGGCCCGCCCACGTCGCTGCGTCATCGCCGCGTCATCATCGCGGCGACGACGCGGACACGCCCCGCGTAGTGTTTACGCGCGGACTTCTGTACGATGGTTAGTACAACCATCGTACAGAAGCCCTCTGGCAGGCATGTACGGTGAAAATGGTCCGACGGACCGCTTTCACCGTACATGTTTGCTCGTGAGTACCCGGCCTAAGCCTCCCATTCCCCACTAACTTTTGTGTAGCGCCCGTACTGAAAGTAGGGGGGCGCTACACAAGGATTCCTTGATAATATAGAAATAAAGTATGGTGATGGTATAAATGATAATAGTGTACAAGAGATTGTACAGTATAAAAGAGTCCAAGCTCAGGAAGGTGCAGATTGGGAAAAAGTCCAGGGATGGATGGAGAAATGTTGTTGCAGGGGTCACAAATACAACCTCAGGGCTGCCATCATAGAGAAACAGAAACCATGTTCCAGTACTGTAACAAAAAAGCAAGGGAAGAGGCGCCTCTCAGTGTAGATGTTTAAAACAATTTAATGAGTAGATAAGTACAGGCAACTCACATTTGGTAGAGTTCAAATAGGCATTGTACAAAAGATCCTTAGGAGAAGTCATCAGGTCAGTCACTTATTCCTTTTCCTGCTGGAGCGCTGCGCTGTGTGAAGACATCCTTCACCGCTGTGAGGTGTTGAAGCCGGCGGCGGTGAGGGAACTTCAAAGCAAGGCTGGAGGATGGAGAATTTGCAGCAGTCCGAGGGCAGTGAGGTCACAGGCGTGCGACGCGTTTCCTGAGCGGGCGTACTGTGATGACGCGGCAGTCGCGCTCCTTTGTCAAGCTGACTTGTGTGGGGAATGGAGCTGAGTTGTATAGGAAGAGGGGGCGGTGGCGGTCTTACTAATGATTTGTACAGGGACAAAGGATGTCATCAAGTATGGTCAATGCTGGTCCAAGGGGGCGGTAGGTGACAGCAATTTTTAGAGAAACGGGAGAAAATAAAATATATTTATTTATTTTGCACAGCTGTTTGCACTTTTAAGATTTAAAACAATTGAAAGCACTTTAACCACTTCCAGACCTGCGCACAACGAGGTACGTCCTTTTTTTAAAGATTGATATCTCGGTAACGGCAGCAGCTGCTGCCACAACCGAGGTATCCATCTTTAGTGTGCGCGGTCTGGTACACGATAACGGCGGTCTCCGCGGCGGATTCGCCGTGAGATCATGGTTATCGCCGCTCTCCCGCGCCCTCCGCCGCTTACCGGAGCCGTCGGTAGCGGCGGAGGAGTTCGGGACTGTTCGGCAGCTGAGCGGGGACGAGACTGAAGGAAAAATCTCCTTCACCCGTCCCCATAGCTCTGCTGGGCGGAAGTGACGTCAAAACATCAGTCCCGCCCAGCCTCTTAAAGAAACATTTTTTTTTTGTCATTTGAAAAAATGACAGTTTCAAATTTTTTATTTTTTTTTGCATTTTAGTGTAAATATGAGATCTGAGGTCTTTTTGACCCCAGATCTCATATTTAAGAGGACCTGTCATGCTTTTTTCTATTACAAGGGATGTTTACATTCCTTGTAATAGGAATAAAAGTGATCAATTTATTTTTTTCAGTGTAAAAAGTAATAAAATAAATAAAAATAAATAAGAAAACAAAAAAAAAATGTTTTAAAGCGCCCCGTCCCGACGAGCTCGCGCGCAGAAGCGAATGCATACGCGAGTAGCGCCCGCATATGAAAACGGTGTTCAAATCACATAAGTGAGGTATCGCCGCGATCGTTAGAGCGAGAGCAATAATTCTAGCCCTAGGCCTACTCTGTAGCTCAAAAAATGCAATCTCTAGAATTTTTTAAACCTATCAAGATTTTTAAGGGTAAAAGTTTGACGCCATGCCACGAGCGGGCGCAATTTTTAAGCGTGACATGTTGGGTATCATTTTACTCGGCGTAACATTATCTTTCACAATATATAAAAAAATGGGCCAAATTTATTGTTGTCTTATTTTTTAATTCAAAAAAGTGATTTTTTTCCAAAAAAAGTGCGCTTGTAAGACCGCTGCGCAAATACGGTGTGACAAAAAGTATTGTAATGACCACTATTTTATTCTCTAGGGTGTTAGAAAAAAAAATATATAATGTTTGGGGGTTTTAAGTAATTTTCTAGCAGAAAAAAACTGTCTTGCAAACACCGAATCTGAAAAACACCTAAGGTCTGGAAGTGGTTAATGTTTAATTTATAGGGGCATGATGGTTTAAGAGCTTCCGATTTGTTTTAATGATTTATGATAAAAAAAAAATACAGTATTTATCGGCGTATAACACGCACTTTTTTACCCTGAAAATAGAGGGTAAACCGTGCCTGCGTGTTATACGCCGATATCTGTTTTTTTTTTTTTTTTACCAACAGGGGGCGGGGATTGGGCCAGCCGCCCCGCCTCTCCTGGCCATGGGACATCGCTGGCAGTAAACTTTGAAGTTCAGAAAACATTACTGCCAGTCCTTTGTCATATACCGCTCCTCCTGTGTAAACTCTCAATGCGAATCTAAGCCTCTGCATACCTTAATTAACTGCGCTCATTGTGGCTGCTCTCCTTGGAGAGGAGAGTGGTCATGTGACCGCCAATGAAGCAGAGGAGAGCAGTCACATGACTGGGTCCACAAGAAAGAACGGCGTTAATGGAGGTATTTTTAGAACTTTGCTTTACAATGAGAGTGACACAGTATATGAGAAGGGGCTGACAGTGTGAAGTTTTCTCCACTTTAGAGTATGATGGCAGCGCTGTCTCTGTCCCAGCGCTGGGAGTGAGGGGGGGTCTTTATAATGAAAGGGGGCTGCGGTGTTGTACAGGGGGCTGCGGTGTTGTACAGGGGGTCCGTCAGGTCTGGACTTACCATTGGGCTTGACTGGGCTCAAACCCATGGGCCCCTCCCAATAGGGGGCCCCCGGGCCCAATCACTCCAACCCCTTCCCTGTTTGCGGCAATTGCGGCAACCCCCTCCCGTAATCTTGCGGTAATCCCCTCCCGCAATTTCGAGGCAATAGCGTCAATCCCCTCTCGCAATTTCGCGGCAATCCCCCGTTCGCGGCAATTTCAGCACCCTCCCGCTCAACAACTTCGGCAGATGGATGTAATTCTCTACAGCCCCACCTTGCCGCTCAAGAACTTCGATGCTCCAGGGGGGCCCTTCACTGCAGCTGTGTAAGGGGCCCCAAAATTACTGAAGGCGGCACTGGGAAGAGGTCAGCAGCGGATCCAGCCCCCCCCCGATCGGTCTTCAGTAACAACCTACCCCCTGCTTCTCTGTTCCAGGTGGCTTCTTTGATTATTAAGCCCAGGGGGCCCCCACCACCCTAAGTCCTGCCCTGGGGTCCGTGTACTATGCCAGGGGGCTGTGTAAAGTTTTTTCCTGAAATTTCCCTCTTAAAGTTAAGGTGCGTGTTATACGCCCATGCGTGTTATATGCTGATAAATACAGTACAGGCATACCCCGCTTTACGGACACTCACTTTACGTACACTCGCGAGTACGGACATACCCGCGAATGTACGAAAAGTGCCTCACAAGTACAAATATTCCCGCTCCATGCACCTGCACTAGACGGAACTGAAGCTCTGAGCACGTAGCCTGCCCTGTTCCAGTGTGCTCTTTCTGTATCCTGGCTGCGTCCCCACCTCCAGTGACATCACATCCACTCACTGGTTCTTCCGGCTTCCCAGTCAGCCACAGAATGCCATCCAGCCTCTGTCCTCTGTGCACAGCGCGATATCCGGGGGATTGATTGCATTCGATGAGCTTATTTACATGTGAGTGTTCCATTGACACCCCCACTACAGCCCCTGACGCCCACACTACAGCCCCTGGCGCCCACACTACAGTCCCTGGCGCCCACACTACAGCCCCTGGCACCCACACTACAGCCCCTGGCACCCACACTACAGCCTCTGGCACCCACACTACAGCCACTGGCACCCACACTACAGCCTCTGGCACCCACAGCACAGCCCGTGGCACCCACACTACAGCCTCTGGTACCCACACTATAGCCCCTGGCACCCACACTACAGCCTCTGGTACCCACACTATAGCCCCTGGCACCCACACTACAGCCTCTGGTACCCACACTATAGCCCCTGGCACCAACACTACAGCCTCTGGCACCCACACTATAGCCCCTGGCACCCACACTACAGCCTCTGGCACCCACACTACAGCCACTGGCACCCACACTACAGCCTCTGGTACCCACACTATAGCCCCTGGCACCAACACTACAGCCTAGAAGTGAAAAAATGTATTGCTTCGTGTAACGGTCAGGGGTTAACGCCGTTACGATATTCCATTCCACCAACCCAAGACAGCTTCCGACACTCCACAATCCAGCAGACAGGACCCATTGGATATTCCCCAGAATAACGAGACACAATTCTGTTCTCTGGTTCCAAACAGAATGACTTAAATGGTAAACTCAGGTTTCTTATATACAGTTAGAAAGCATGCTGCAGGAATCAAAGTGACACTGACACACTCCACCCACAATATCACACAATGGGTGCTAACGAGTCCCCCTCAATCCACATCTTAGACAGACTTTCTGACTCCGCGATAAGCTATTCTCACCTGCTACACAATACACATTCCTTTAGTGAACATAAGTCAGACGTCTGACCTTTAGAGAGTGCTAACTCACAACACATATTGGCATCAAAAGAACTTTCACACAATACAGGGTTAGTTAGCATAGCACCATGAAATATCTTAGGAGCCAGGCTTAATTAACACAATAGACAATAGAATGCAAACACAGCAAGCTTTCCTCACTACAGCCAGGTAGCTGGAGGTGATTAACATCAATTAACATCTCAACAGTCTATGTGTCTCCATTGAAGGAGACACTCTATTGACCTGTTGGGTTCAGAATGAACAACTTGTAATATTTCAAGATATCCTGCAATACATGAATTATCGTTACTGTCCCATCTCATGTAATCCGAGATATCAGTTCTCAGTCATCCTATGCCCCTAGTGGACATAGGATGACCCTAGACCCAAGAGTCATTGGTGAAGCTGGCACAGGAGTACCCCGCATCCTTCAAGAGCCTCTGGGTCCCACGGGCCATACCGTTACACTTCGCTTTAAGTACATTTTCGTTTTACATACATGCTCCGGTCTCATTGTGTACTTAAAAGTGGGGTATGCCTGTAATAATAATTTTAACAGCAAAATTTGTATTAATGATACTTGTATTTTACAAGTATCATTAATACAAATGTTGCTGTTAGAATCGTTTTTTTATTTTTTTTAATCACAAATCATCTAATATAAAATTCCCATTTGGCTACATCCAGAGAATAACTCAGCCACATTAACCTAACAACCCTAGAAAAAGAAATAAACATTTGTTCTAAGTATCCCCATTGGTGCCTCTGCTATGGATGAAGTCTATCAATCCCCGGAGGTCAGAGGTCATTTATTCCCAGATAAATATTCCCTCATCACTTTCCAATTAGGAAAGTAAAAAAAAAAAAGAAAAGAAATGCCTTTAAAATCGTCACCCACCGGACCAGGACTGACATCTGCCCTGCTATAAATAGGGGTGGAGATACATTTCAGCGGCAATGTGAAAAGGACTTCAGCCGGATCCACATTATGGAAAAATCGGTAAGTGATTTTTTAAAAAAATTTTAGGAAATGTTACACAATTTTAATTTTAAGGGTTCAACCTGCTTTACATATAAAACAGCACACAAATACAATCATTTACCTGACAAAACATTAAGGGCCAGATTCAGAGAACCGATACGACGGCGTATCTGTTGTCCTAACTATGCGGCTGATTCATAGAATCAGTTACGCATAGATAGCCCTAAGATCCGACAGGTGTAATTGTTTTACACCGTCGGATCTTAGGATGCAATACTTCGGCCGCCGCTGGGGGGAGTTTGTGTCGTATTCCAGCGTCGGGTATGCAAATGAGCAGTTACGGCGATCCACAACATTTTTTCCCGTCGTTACGTCGTCGCTAGTAATTTTTTCCCGTCGCAAATTTACACCTGCTTTAACATGGCTTAACTTTAGTCGAGCCATGTTAAAGTATGGCCGTCGTTCCCGGGTTGAATTTCAATTTTTTTTTTGTTTTGGCGTAAGACGTCCGGGAATACGAATGGACGCTACGGACGTCGCCGTTCTAAAAAATGACGTCACATCGCGCAAAGCACGGTGGGAATTTTAAAACTGAGCATGCGCAGTACGTCCGGCGCAGGAGCGCGCCTAATTTAAATGGTGCCCGCCTCATTTGAATTGGGCGGGCTTGCGCCGGACGTGTTTACGATACACCGCCGCAAGTTTACAGGTAAGTGCTTTGTGGATCAGGCACTTACACTGAAAACTTGCGGCGGTGTAACGTAAACGGGTTACGTTACACGGCCGCAATTATACGGGAATCTGGCCCTAAATTCTCTTAATTTATTACATTTGAGAGAATTTTTTTCTTGTTTTGGATGGGGGGGGGTGGGGTTAGCTCCTCTGCCAAATTGCTGTCTGATTCATAGCCTGACTGATCGTTTTTCACATTCACATTTAAATTTATATTTACCTCCTAATCGCCCTGATCAAACAGATCTTTTGAATAGGAAAACACTTAGGGCCAGATCCACAAAGAAGTTACGTCGGAGTATCTATTCATAAGTTCTAGGATGCGCCGGCGTATCTTGTTTTGTATCCACAAAACAAGATACGCCTGAATGTGGGCTAGATCCGACTGACGTACGTCTTAGTACCTCCGTCGGATCTTAGGTGCATATTTACGCTGGCCGCTAGGTGGCGCTTCTGTTGATTTCCGCGTAGAGTATGCAAATTAGCTAGATACGCCGATTCTCAGAACGTACGTCCGGCCGGCGCATTTTTTTAACGTCGTTTACGTAAGGCTTTTTTCTCGGCGTAACGTTACCCCTGGGTCTATGAGGCGTAGGCAATGTTAAGTATGGACGTCGGGCCAGCGTCAAATTTTCCGTCGTTTACGTAAAACGTTCGCGAATAGGGCTTTGTGTAAATTACATTCACGTCGAAAGCATTGACTATTTGCGACGTGATTTTGAGCATGCGCACTGGGATACCCCTAAGGACGGCGCATGCGCCGTTAAAAAAAACTTAATTTACGTGGGGTCAAGTTGAATTACCATAAAACACACCCACATCTTTGTCATTTGAATTCCGCGCCCTTACGCCGACACATTTACACTACGCCGCTGTAACTTTAGACGCAAGTGCTTTGTGGATAAGGATCCTCCTCTCTAAGTTACGGCGGCGTAGTGTATCTTCTGAGATACGCTACGCCCGCATATATTTACACCGATGTACGTGGATCTGGCCCACTGAGTTATCTTCCTACCAAAAAAAAACCAGCACATTTTAACCACTTAAGACCCGGACCAAAATGCAGGTAAAAGACCAGGCTCCTTTTTGTGATTCGGCACTGCGTCGCTTTAACTGACAATTGCGCGGTCATGCGACGTAACTCCCAAACAAAATTGGCGTCCTTTTTTCCCCACAAATAGAGCTTTCTTTTGGTGGTATTTGATCACCTCTGCGGTTTTTATTTTTTGCGCTATAAACAAAAATAGAGCGACAATTTTGAAAAAAAAACAATATTTTTTACTTTTTGCTATAATAAATATCCCCCAAAAATATATAAAAAACTTTTTTTTCCTCAGTTTAGGCCGATACGTATTCTTCTACCTATCTTTGGTAAAAAAAATCGCAATAAGTGTTTATCGATTGGTTTGCGCAAAATTTATAGCGTTTACAAAATAGGGGATCGTTTTATTGCATTTTTATAAAAAAAAATTTTTACTACTAATGGCGGCGATCAGCGATTTTTTTCGTGACTGCGACATTATGGCGGACACTTCGGACAATTTTGACACATTTTTGGGACCATTGTCATTTTCACAGCAAAAAAATGCATTAAAAATGCACTGATTACTGTGAAAATGAGAATTGCAGTTTTGGAGTTAACCACAAGGGGGCGCTGAAGGGGTTATGTGTGACCTCATATGTGTTTCTAACTGTAGGGGGGTGTGGCTGTAGGTGTGACGTCATCGATTGTGTGTCCTTATATTAAGGAACACACGATCAATGACGGCGCCACAGTGAAGAACGGGGAAGGTGTGTTTATACACACAGCTCTCCCCGTTCTTCAGCCCCGGGGACCGATCGCGGGACTCCGGCAATGATCGGGTCCGCGGGTCCCGCGGCCGCGGTCATGGAGCTCCAGACCGGGTCGCAGGCGCGCGCCTGCGACCCATGGCTGGGCATTAACCAATCACGTACCGGTACATGATTGTGCCCAGCCGTGCCATTCTGCCGACATATATCGGGGTTGGGCGGTCCTTAAGCGGTTAATGGAAAGAGGTTTTGCTATAATCTAATGCCGCGTACACACGACCGTTTTTCGCGTTCTAAAAAATCAAGTTTTTTTAAATGTCACTAAAAACGATCGTGTGTGGGCTCCAGAGCATTTTTCACGATCTAAAAAATGTGCAATTTTTTTTTCGAACATGCTCTATTTTTTCACGACATTTTTAACGTTGTCGTTTTTCGGGTTGTAAAAAATGGTCGTGTGTGGGCTTTGACAACGTGAAGAAAACGCACATGCTCAGAAGCAAGTTACGAGGCGGGAGCGCTTGTTCTGGTAAAACTAGTGTTTGTAATGGAGATAGCACATTCATCACGCTTAACAGACAGAAAAGCGCGAATCGTCTTTTTTACTAACACGAAACCAGCAAAAGCAGCCCAAAGGGTGGCGCCATCCGAATGCAACTTCCCCTTTATAGTGCCGTCGTACGTGTTGTACGTCACCGCGCTTTGCTAGAGCATTTTTTTTTTCACGATCGCGTGTAGGCAAGGCCGTTTTAATGATCGGGTTGAATTTACTTTCTTCTTTTTATAGAATATGGATGCGTGGCTCCTGACGAGTGGATACAGACCACGAAACGCGTCGAACCCACCACACTGCATCTATTGAAAAAAAACGTCGTTTTTTTTTTCTAAACCCTTAAAAACATTGTTTTTTAGAACCCGAAAAACGGTCGTGTGTACGCGGCACGACAATCTCTGCAGTCAACACAATTTTGTGTTGGTCTATCAGTAAGCTAAACAGTGGTTTCAGAAAAAAAGGGGGGGGGGGGGAGTATTTGGGACTTTAAATGAGACACAAGGGCCGTTTGCGCCTCCATCCCTGTGCTGAAAGTAACATATAAGGGGGGGGTTGGGACTTTAAATGAGACGCAAGGGCTGTTTGCGCCTGTGCTGAAAGTAACATATAAGGGGGGGGTTTAAATGAGGTGCAAGGGTGGTGAAACGCTTTCCCCGACTTAGTTGGGGTAGGCGGTACACTTTGGTGGGGGTGGGTCAGCCACGCCATGTGACCTTTGACCTCTGGGAACCCGTCTTCTGACCTTTTTTACCTTTGGGGGAGGTCCCTGTTCCAATTCCTGAGTCCTAGCCATATTCTTCAATGGAAAACCCTAACCCCTAACGCTAACCCTAACTCTAACCCTAACTCTAACCCTAACCCCTAACCCTAAACCTAACCCCTAACTCTAACCCTAACTCTAACCCTAACTCTAACCCTAACTCTAACCCTAACTCTAACCCTAACTCTAACCCCTAACTCTAACCCTAACTCTAACCCTAACTCTAACCCTAACCCCTAACGCTAACCCTAACTCTAACCCTAACTCTAACCCTAACCCCTAACCCTAAACCTAACCCCTAACTCTAACCCTAACTCTAACCCTAACTCTAACCCCTAACTCTAACCCTAACTCTAACCCTAACTCTAACCCCTAACTCTAACCCTAACTCTAACCCTAACTCTAACCCTAACCCCTAACCCTAAACCTAAACCCTAACCCCTAACCCTAATCCCTAACCCTAACCCCTAACCCTAAACCCTAACCCTAAACCCTAACCCCTAACTCTAACCCCTAACTCTAACCCCTAACTCTAAACCCTAACCCCTAACCCTAAACCCTAATCCTAACCCCTAACCCTAAAACCTAACTCTAACCCCTAACCATAACCCCTAACTCTAACCCCTAACTCTAACCCCTAACTCTAACCCTAACTCTAACCCTAACTCTAACCCTAACTCTAACCCTAACCCCTAACCCTAAACCTAAACCCTAACCCTAACCCTAAACCCTAACCCTAACCCCTAACTCGAACCCCTAACCCTAACCCCTAACTCTAACCCCTAACCCTAAAGCCTAACCCCTAACTCTAACCCCTAACCCTAACCCCTAACCCTAAAACCTAGCTCTAACCCCTAACTCTAACCCCTAATTCTAACCCCTAACCCTAACCCCTAACTCTAACCCCTAACCCTAAAGCCTAACCCCTAACTCTAACCCCTAACCCCTAACCCTAAAACCTAACTCTAACCCCTAACCCTAACCCCTAACCCTAACTCTAACCCCTAACTCTAACCCCTAACCCTAACCCCTAACTCTAACCCCTAACTCTAACCCTAACCCTAACCCCTAACCCTAAACCCTAACCCTAACTCTAACCCCTAACTCTAACCCTAACCCTAACTCTAACCCCTAACCCTAACCCCTAACTCTAACCCCTAACTCTAAACCCTAACCCCTAACCCTAAACCCTAATCCTAACCCCTAACCCTAAAACCTAACTCTAACCCCTAACCATAACCCCTAACTCTAACCCCTAACTCTAACCCCTAACTCTAACCCTAACTCTAACTCTAACCCTAACTCTAACCCTAACCCCTAACCCTAAACCCTAACCCTAACCCTAAACCCTAACCCTAACCCCTAACTCGAACCCCTAACCCTAACCCCTAACTCTAACCCCTAACCCTAACCCCTAACCCTAAAACCTAACTCTAACCCCTAACTCTAACCCCTAATTCTAACCCTAACCCCTAACTCTAACCCCTAACCCTAAAGCCTAACCCCTAACTCTAACCCCTAACCCTAAAACCTAACTCTAACCCCTAACCCTAACCCCTAACTCTAACCCCTAACCCTAACCCCTAACCCTAACCCCTAACTCTAACCCCTAACTCTAACCCCTAACCCTAACCCCTAATTCTAACCCCTAACTCTAACCCTAACCCCTAACCCCTAACCCTAACCCCTAACCCCTAACCCTAAACCCTAACCCTAACTCTAACCCCTAACTCTAACCCTAACCCTAACCCTAACTCTAACCCTAACCCCTAACCCATCACGGAGGTAAAAACATGTATATGTTTATTACTGAACCAAAAATTTGTATAATATATTACACCATGACATGCATATTACAGTTGTCCAATTACATTGAAATGATTGTTGATTACTTAACCCATGACAATGAGAGATATGCATATTGGATTATAGCACAGGCGTGCACAAGGGGTGTGCCGGGTGTGCCTGGGCACACCCTAATCCTGGGGTTGGCCACCCATCAATGGTCGAGCAGATAACAGCTAAACCGCAATCCTCCCTTGCCAACCCTCATAACCTGGACAGGAAAAGCGGCGGGGGGGTTGGAATTTAGTGGAACCGATTTGTATTTTCCTCCTGCAGCAGCTGAAAGCAGGCTTCTCCTCCTCTCCCTCTTGTCAACATTCAGCTGCCCGGGGCCGATCCTAGGGTCACAGACGCCTGGGTGCAGAAATATTTCTGGCGCCCCCCACATGGGCGTGGTCATCTTACTAACTCCTCCCCTTTATACAGGTTTCTTTGGCAACGACTCAAACACAGAGATGCTCCCCTAACATGAACAAGGAGAACACGTCAGGTACGGACCGCCCCCCCCCAGCTACGTCACTGCACAGCTGGTCTCTCTCCACACAGAGACAGCCGCTGCTTCGCTCTACTCCTCTGACAGGAGGAGGGAGGGAGCGACGGGCTTGGCCAGGAAAGTGCCCCCACCTCTGTGGCGCCTGGGTGCACTGCACCCTAAGAACCTGCCTAGGATCAGCCCTGCAGCTGCCACAGGAGGAAAATACATGGGATCGGTACCAATATATGCCACCCCCACCACCCCTTCTGCCCCTGTTATTTCTGTTGCCCGGGTCCTTCTGTGTGCTCCCTGGCTCCCCCTTCTTCCCATTGTTTCAGGATGGAGAGCGGGGAAGAGGCCGGCAAATATGTCAGATGCCAATGTGTCGGAGCTGTGGGGTGCACCACCATAATGCACACCTATGGATAATAGGCAGAATGTAGTCTGATGGCAGGGGCGGACTTAAAACTCATGGGGCCCCCGGGCAATAGAAGATTATGGGGCCCCCGGGCTTACAGATGGCCACCAAGCCAGGAGGCAGCTAAAATCTCAGGATTTTCACATCAGAAGCATGTCGGTTTTGGACATATCAGGGACAGATGTAAAAAAAACACAGAATTTTACATACTGTCCCTGTTTTTAATGAGCCGGGAAACCCTGATGGGGCCCCCTAGTGGCATGTGGCCCTTGGGAAGTGCCCGAGTGCCTCAATGGTCAGTCCGCCCCTGTCTGATGGATACATAAAAAGATAAAACCATGTAAAAAAATCGATATGAAATGGATGCAGTGTGGTGGCCTCAACGCGTTTCGTGGTCTGTATCCACTCGTCAGGAGCCACGCATCCATATTCTATAAAAAGAAGGAAGTAAATGACCATCTATTGTATCAAACACCATAAAAGGCTTGGGTTGCTACAAGGTAGCTAACCATGCCTAAAAGCACTCACATGTGGACTGCGGAGTATGATGGCGTGCGCCAGGGGCCGGTCAGTTACGTCTCACCGGGGAGCTGAGAAATAGTGGGTTGGCTGAGGCTCTATATGGAGTTTTAATCGTTTTTACATCAGGGGCGATTTGTACATTTTTTGGTAAAAATCAGCATTTATTTATTTATTTATTTTTGCTAGAAAATGATTAGAATCCCCAAACAATTATATATACTTTTTCAAAAGTAGTGGCCCTGTAGAATAAAATGGTGGCAATTTTTTTTTGTGCAACTGTTTATCAAATGCATATTCTAAGGGGAAAAATATGCTAACATGAATTTTACATAGGTGGCAAGAGGAGAGGAGGATGGGATTATAGCAGAGCCGATCCTAGGGTCACAGACACCTGGGTGCAGACATTTTTCTGGTGCCCCCCCCACATGGGCGTGGTCATCTTACTAACCCCTCCCCTTTACAAATGTTTTCTATGGCTACGACTCAGAGATGCTCCCCTAAGAAGTCTTCGTTACCCTGGGATCTTCCCATGATCTTTTAACAATAAAGATTGGGCCAGATTCTCAAAAGAGTTACGCCGGTGTATCTACTGATACACCGGCGTAATTCGAAATTCCCGCCGGCGTATCATTATTTTGTATTCGCAAAACAAGATACGCCGGAATTAGGCTAGGATCCGACTGGTGTAAGTCACTCACACCGTCGGATCCTAAATGCAATACAACGCTGACCGCTAGGTGGCGTTTACGTTCAGGTCTCATTTGACTATGCAACTGAGCCTGATACGCCGATTCCCGAACGAATTTGCGTCGCGTACGTCGTTTCCGTAAGCGTAAGGTTACCCCTGCTATATGAGGGGTAACCTTACGCCAGTCCACCGTAGTCCATGTTAAGTATGGCGTCGGGTCCGCGTCGGCTTTTTCAGTCGGTTACGTCGTTTTACTAAGTCGTTCTTGAATACGACTTTACGTCAATGACGATCACGTCGGCGTCATTGACGTTTTCCGTCGTGAGCTGGAGCATGCGCACTGGGCTGTTTTTCAGCCCGACGCATGCGCAGTTCAATCGGCACGGGGCACGCTTAATTTGAATGCAAGCCGCCCCCTTTGAATTACGCGGCCATACGCCGGGCCATTTACACTACGCCACCGCAAATTACGGAGCAAGTCCTTGAGGAATACAGCACTAGCTCCAGTAAGTTGCGGTGGCGTGGTGTAAATGGCTTACGCTACGCCAACGTCGATTCTGCAAGAATCTGGCCCAAAATTAGTACACTAATGGGGCCTGGAGGGGGGGTCTCTCTAATGCACACAGAGAGGGCTTCTGTCTGCTAGAAAGACCCCCAGACATACTGCAGACATGATACAGGAGATGGTCAGAGACTGCAGACATGATACAAGAGATGGTCAGAGACTGCAGACATGATACAGGAGATGGTCAGAGACTGCAGACATGATACAAGAGATGGTCAGAGACTGCAGACATAGTACAGGAGATGGTCAGAGACTGCAGACATGATACAAGAGATGGTCAGAGACTGCAGACATACTAAAAAAGATGGTCAGAGACTGAAGACATGATACAGGAGATGGTCAGAGACTGCAGACATGATACAGGAAATGGTCAAGGACTGCAGACACGATATAAGAGATGGTCAGAGACTGCAGAGTTAGTATAGGAAATGGTCAAAGACTGCAGACATGATATAAGAGATGGTCAGAGACTGCAGACATGATACAAGAGATGGTCAGAGACTGCAGACATGATACAGGAAATGGTCAAGGACTGCAGACATGATATAAGAGATGGTCAGAGACTGCAGAGTTAGTATAGGAGATGGTCAGAGACTGCAGACATGATATAAGAGATGGTCAGAGACTGCAGACATGATACAAGAGATGGTCAGAGACTGCAGAGTTAGTATAGGAGATGGTCAGAGACTGCAGACATGATACAAGAGATGGTCAGAGACTGCGGACATGATATAAGAGATGGTCAGAGACTGCAGAGTTAGTATAGGAGATGGTCAGAGACTGCAGACATGATAGAAAAGATGGTCAGAGACTGCGGACATGATATAAGAGATGGTCAGAGACTGCAGAGTTAGTGGGTATGCGCCATGAGATGACATCACTCGCCTTGCCACCAGTAGTAGCACATCTCAGTCAGTTCTCCTCTTCAGCGACTTCACAATGTGACGACGGCGACGTCACCGACCGACTCGCGCTCGGGGACAAGATGAAGCTGCGCTGCGAAGAGGAGGGTAGGCGGAGCTTTAGGCTCCGCCTCCGCCAGTTAGCTGAATGATGGTCTGGCCGGTCACACTGATAGACAAGCATGGGGGCGCCCGCCCCTGTCACGCTCCTACATTATACTGCCAGCAACCCAAGGTACTTGCAAGTGAATTGCCGGGCCGACGTCGGCACTGGGGCTATAGTGCAAGAGGCTGCTGCAGGAGAATTGGTGTGAATTTTTTTTCATGCAGGGTGAGTTTTTTTTGGCGCCCCCCAATGGCGCCCATGGCACTTGTCATGGCTGCCATACCTTGGATACACCACTGATTCAGGGACACCTCCCTCCTTCACCTAAATTTGCCCATTTTAAAGGATTATATGCAAGAAATTGGTCGTAATAGGGGTATGGGGGGTCCGGGTGCTGCCTTGGGGGGCATGTATCAATGCAAAAAAACGTTTTTAAAAATGATCGTTTTTTCAGGAGCAGTAATTATAATGATGCTTAAAGTACAACAATAAAAATTAACAATTCCTCTAAATATAGGGCCAGATTCACAGAAGAGATACGCCGTCGTATCTCTGTGATTACGCATAGATAGCGCTAAGATCCGACAGGTGTAATTGACTTACACCGTCGGATCTTAGGATGCAATTCTAGGCCGGCCGCTAGGTGGCGAGGCCATTGCGGTCGGTGTAGAATAGGCAAATGAATAGTTATGGCGATTCACGAACGTCCGCGATGCCCGTCGATCTAAATTTACGTTGTTTCCTTCGAGATACGTGTCGTAAAATTAGGGCTACCTCCTGGTTGTCCTAAGCAATGTTAAGTATGGCCGTCGTTCCCGCGTCGAAATTTAAAATATCACGTTGTTTGCGTAAGTCGTCCGTGAATGGCGCTGGACGCCATTTACGTTAACGTCTAAACAAATGACGTCCGTGCGACGTCATTTAGCGCAATGCACGTCGGGTAATTTACCCGACGGAGCATGCGCAGTACGTTCGGCACGGGAACGCGCCTAATTTAAATGGTGCCTGCCCCATTTGAATTAGGAGGGCTTGCGCCGAGCGCATTTACGTTACACCGCCGCAAGTTTACAGGTAAGAGCTTTGTGAATCAGGCACTTACGCTGTAAACCTGCGGCGGTGTAACGTAAATGGGATATGTTACGCCGCGGGGGAGCAGCGTAAATGTACCTGAATCTGGCCCATAGTGCCTGGGGGGTCCCCTTAGTCTGCCTGTAAAGTGGCGCATGTGTACAATGTACAGTATAGAACATTCTGCAGCAAAAATTAAAAAAATCTAATGAGTGAGGCAATTTAAATTGACTCACAGTTGCAATTGCTGGCACCCGGCTATTGAAAAAAGCAAAAAAGACATAGTGCTCCCCCAGTCCATACCAGCACCCATGGGCTCTCCCCCCCCACCCCAAAGCACCATGTCCCCATCTTACCCTGGCTGGCGGTTGTGGTGGCATGCAGGTAGGGGGGTTATCAGAATCTGGAAGCCCCCAAAGCAGGGCAGTCTTAATAGCATCATGGGCCCCTGGGCAAAGTAATGCTCTGGGGCCCCTACAATGATGACAGTGCAGGTAAACAGACATCATGTAGGTAGGAGGCAGGCTGCCTCCCCTGTGTATCCATCACTCTCGGTGCCATCATGGTGCCCCAAATTTCGGGGCAGCGTGGGCTCAAGGACAAGCTGCTTTGGGGGAAAATGCAGTGGCCCCCAATGCAGCTGGGGCCCCTGGGAAGTGCCCAGGTGTGCCCACTCATTAAGACAGCCCTGCCTCAAAGGAACCAAAGGGTCTGAAATGGACTAGGGAAGGGGGACCCCACGCTGTTTTTTTTTTACTGGCAGCTTTATTTTTTATTTTTTTTATTCAGCTGTCAGCGGGGAAGCCCATTCCCAGCCCCGCTCCTTAACGACCAGCTTTTACTGCGCCCTGGTTGGTGCAGTGGGCAGTGCATTGCAGGGCATTTGGCGGGGCGAACACCCTGGGCTGGGAAACAGACAGTTTCCACCGTGGGCTCATCGGGTGGCTGTGTCAGTTTCATTCCCGGGACACTGTATTGTGCTAGAATGAAGGTGCCCGGGACATGACTGCAAAATGGGACACGTGGTCACCCTAGTTCCACCAGTTCCAGCTGAAAAAAAAGCCCCGGGTCTACCGGATTGGGATAGTCAGGACCTTTCAGTAATAATGTGGCATGTTGTAATATATGTTGTAATATGTTGGCCGATTTGTGTGGGATATTATATATATATATATATGTATACATGTTGTATTATTATATTATAAGTCCAAAATTGACCAGGCCAGATTTCAGTTGACATTTGGTACCTGTTAAGATAATTACATGTTACACATCAAAAGACGCTTGTCGATTGTCAATAGGCAAAGAGACAGGACGGGCTAGATTCTGATAGATCAGCGGATCTTTAGATCCGCGTGATCTATCTGATTTAAGATCCGCCGCCGCAAGTTTGAGAGGCAAGTGGGTAATTCACAAAACACTTACCTCCAAACTTGCGGCGGCGTATCTTAAATCCCCCGGCGGAATTCAAATTCCGCGGCTAGGGGGAGTGTACCATTTAAATCAGGTGCGTCCCCGCGCCGATTTAAATGCGCATGAGCCGTCCGCAAATTTTCCCGGCGTGCATTGCTCCCAATGAGGTCGCTAGGACGTCATTGGTTTCGGCGTGAGCGTAACTTGCGACGAGCGTTTTTGTGAATCGACGTACGCAAACGACGTAAAAAAAAAAATTGACGCGTGAACGACGGCCATACTTAACATTGGCTGCGCCTCATAGAAGCAGTGGTAAGTATACGCCGGGAAAACGCTTACGTAAACGGCGTAAAGTTCTTATTTTAAGGGGAAAATAGTGCGCGATATATGCAGATAAATACGGTACATATTCTCGGCGTAAATCAGCGAGAACGCCCCCAGCGGCCATTTTTAAATTGCAGTTAAGATCCGACGGTGTAACACAGTTACACCTGTTGGATCTTAGGCATATCTATGCGTAACTGATTCTATGAATCAGTCGCATAGATATGACCGGCCTAACTCAGAGATACGACGGTGTATCAGGAGATACACCGTCGTAATTCTATGTGAATCTACCCTGATGAGTCTATTTTACACATCAAACCATTACTCAGGCCACATATAATCTAATTAGGAAGCTTATTAGTATGCAAGAATGGAAAATTAGGAATAGGTGATGGTTGAAGCCGTCTCCGGCTGGGGTCATTATCTGTCACTCTGAAAGACAGGATGTAGATCAAAGACGGACAATCAAATTGCTCAGCTATTCAGTGAATAGGGAATATAATCCTGGAGGTGAGTCTTGTCACTGGGAAAATTCTCTGTGGGCAGGATTCAGATACATTGGTGCATCTATCCGCGAGGCATAACGTATCTCAGATACGTTACGCCGCGGTAAATTAGGGCGCAAGTTCCGTATTCAGAAAGAACTTGCGCCCTATGTACGGCGGCGTAACGTATGTGGTCAGGTGTAAGCCCGCCTAATTCAAATGTGGATGATGTGGGCGTGTTTTATTAAAATTTAGTGTGACCCCACGTATTTGATGGTTTTTACGAACGGCGCATGCACCGTTCGTGAAAGAATCCCAGTGCGCATGCTCGAAATTACGCCGCAAATCGTCATTGCTTTCGACGTGAGCGTAAATTACGTCCAGCCCTATTTGCGAACGACTTACGCAAACGACGTAAAATTTTCAAAATCCGACGTGGGAACGACATCCATACTTAACATAGGATAGCCTCATATAGCAGGGGTAACTTTACGCCGGAAAAAGCCTAACGTAAATTACATAAAAAAAAAAAGCCGGGCGGACATACATTTCTGAATCGGCGCATCTACCTAATTAGCATATTCCTCGCTTAAATCTACGGAAAGCGCCACCTAGCGGCCAGCGTAAATATGCAGCCTAAGATACGACGGTGTAAGACACTTACGCCGGTCGGACCTTAGGGAAATCTATGCGTAACTGATTCTATGAATAAGTCGCATAGTTACGACCCCGCACACTCGTTACGACGATGTATCTGGAGATACGCCGTCGTATCTGCTTTCTGAATCCGGCCCAGTGTATTCTCTGTATGAATATGGCACAGGTCTAGGAAAAGATGAGACTTTGAATTACTCTGGGCCAGATTCTCGTAGATTTGAGGCGGGTGTAGCGTAAGCCATTTACACTACGCCGCCCCAACTTACAGGAGCAAGTGCTGTATTCCCCAAACACTTGCTCTGTAGTTTGGGGCGGCGTAGTGTAATTGGCCCGGCGTATCCCCGCGTAATTCCAAGGGGGCGGCTTGTATTTAAATTAAGTGCGCCCCTGTGCCGTTCGAACTGCGCATGCGCCGGGCTTAAAATAGCCCAGTGCGCATGCTCCAGTTCTCGACGGAAAATGTCAATGACGCCGACGTGTGCGTCATTGACGTAAAGTCGTATTCAAGAACGACTTAGTAAAACGACGTACCCGACGGGAAAAGACGACGCGGACCCGACGCCATACTTAACATGGCATACGTGGGACTGGCGTAAGGTTACCCCTCATATAGCAGGGGTAAACTTACGCTTACGCAAACGACGTAAGCGACGGTTACGCAACGCGAATTCGTTCGGGAATCGGCGTATCAGGCTCATTTGCATAAACAAATGAGACCTGAACGTAAACGCCACCTAGCGGCCGGCGGGGAATTACATTTAAGATCCGACAGTGTAAGTGACTTACACTAGTCGGATCCTAGCCTAAATCCGGCGTATCTTGTTTTGTGAATACAAAACAATGATACGCCAGCGGCAAATTCGATTTATGCCGGTGTATCAGTAGATACACCGGCGTAACTTGTTTCAGAATATGGCCCTCTGTTGGATTTGTATCATCTGTGGAATTTGGACTTTGTTCTGTATTGGAAGTCAAATAAATGCACTCTCTGGAGAGCCTGGTGTGTTGCTGCGGAAGAACATAACTTTTAGTCATCATACTAACACCTAAATATCAATTATCTACTCCGGACTACACTATACATTGCTATCACTACATGGTAGTACTACTTTTATAAAGCTAAGTGTTTTAACTACTTTCACTTTTCACCTTTTCAGCTGTGTCAATGAACTCATCGGATGTGTACGGCCTAATGCCTTCGGAATTTGTTCTCGTGGGTCTGTCATGGATTGATGGCCAGAAGCAGTTGGTTGCTTTCATTTTCATGTTGATGTATCTCATAGCAGTACTGGCCAACTGCTCGATAATTACGCTGGTGAAGACGGACAGAAAGCTGCAGGAACCCATGCACATATTCATATGTTTTCTGGCGCTTATAGACCTCAGCGTGTGCTCCACCGTCATCCCGAAAGCTCTGGCAATTTTATGGTTCGGTTCCAATACCATCAACAGCAACTCTTGCCTGGTTCAGATGTATGTGTTGTATGCAATATTGGGGATTCAGTCTTCACTCTTTGCCCTAATGTCCTTTGATAGGTACGTGGCCGTATGTCACCCTCTCCGTCACTCCATAATAATGAAAAGCTCTTTTATTGTTAAATCTGTGGTGTTCATCATCTCACGTTCTACTCTCCTGCTGATTCCCATTCCGGCCTTGGCAGCACAAATGACTTATTGCAAGGCCAACGTAATTCCTCACTCATACTGCGAATACATTGAAGTTATAAAGCTTTGGTGTGGAGACCTGACCCCTACAGTTGTGTACATGATCATCCTCCTTTGCGTCTTCCCTGGAGGGGACAACGCGCTGGTCATTTTCTCCTACGTCAACATCATGTACGTCATCCACATGCTTCGATCTTCGCAAGCTCGGTGGAAGTCGTTTAGTACTTGCAGCTCCCACGCCATCTTGCTCTCCTTGTTTTATATCGCTTCGGCCTTCCCGCTCTTTCTGTTCCTCTATCATCCCGATTCTCCATTGTATCTTAAAACAATAACAGAGATTCTGAGTTTTCTTCTCCTGCCAATGATCAACCCAATTGTGTATGGTGTGAAGACCAAGGAAATTCAAGATGGACTCAAAAGACTTTACTTGAGAAAATTCAGAAACAAAGCTCGATAGAGAAAGAAATGTAAACGAGTCAATTTACTTAAAAACGACAGAGGAGATCTAGGGCTAGAATTGTTGCTCTTGCGCTAACACGTGCGATACCTCACATGTGTGATTTGAACCCCAATGTGGACGAGACTAATGCCTTGTACTCATGATCGGAATTTCCGAAGAAAAAAGTCTGACGGAATTTTTTCATCGGATATGTGTATGCCCCATCTGAGTTTTTCCTTTGGAAATTCTGACAGACTTAGAAAGAGAACATGAAAGAAAAAGAGAAACCGCGCTTAGGATCAAAAGGAGGCTTATGGTATTAAAATAAAAATAAAGTTAGGCAAAGGAATTGCCGGACTGCAGCCCCCCTGAGTAATCCCCAAAGGGGATGCAAGTGTAAATTAAAATAAAGGGTTAGGGGTGGTGGCGCTGTCCTACATATACTCTACCCGTGTCAGATGGTGGGTAGGGTACCCAATTGGGTGAACCAGGTAATATTCAAAAGGTATAAGAAACAGATGTGTGAACCAACTGTGTGTGTGTATAAAGTGCATACAAATAGCTCTAAGAGCCAATATCTAGGTCCTGACACACAGTGAAAATAGTATATACTGTACAGTGGAGGTAGTAAATGAATATAAATACACAAAATATACTACAGCTGTAATCTAACAGCAGTGCTGTGCAAATAAAGAGTATATATATATATATAAACATATATGCTGCGTGCAAAACTGAATGAGTGGTTAACCACACTAAGTGGTAAAAAAGTGATAGAAAAATTGATAAATCAAAAAATATAGTAGGTGATAAAAATCCCAAAGCAGTGAATGGTATGTGATCCAAACCGTGGTAGAGCAGTCCAAAACAGTCCTTCAATAAAGCTGCACTCCACAGATAAAAATCATAATAATAATAGAAAAATATATATAGATAAACAGTCCCAAAAAAGTAATAAATAGATAAGTTGTTTGCACCTAGGGTAGGTGGGTGGTCAGATTTATGCAGTTTTGAGGGTTCACGCAGTGGTACCGGTGCTCCCCCTCCTGGGTCCCCACTCACCAGAGGCACGTACCCCTGCAGGGGTAAAGTGCATGTAGTTGTAATCTCCGGCTGCTCCCCGGCTTGGCTCGGATTTTCCTTGGCCTCACTGCGTGGTTTCCCAGATCCAGACGTCACAAGTTCTTTAATGATCCAGAGTCCTCCAGAAAAACAGACACACTCGCATGGTGTAGTACGTTTTTAAAGGGGTAATTTATTAGCACTGCCAATGGCATGCACAATATATAAATAAAAGATATTAAAATATAAAAAAAACAAAACTAAAAAAAGGAACCAGAGGCTCCAATGGACTGGACACTATAAAAAATACAGCCAAAAAACACAAGAGGCAGCTACTAAGGCCGGTAGCAAACCTCCACTCGCCGCACTGAGATTAGCCGGAAGTGTCGGCAACAGCCTGGGAACGGCGTGCGTTCCACTGACAGACAGCTGGTAACTGGAAGTGCGTACGGGTGTGCGTATATCCGCTTTACGCACGTTTCGTGATAATACGTCTTCTGAAGCGGAAAGAGAACATGCTCTCTTTTTTTTCCTCGACGTAAATGTAGCGCTCACCCCCGAAGGAGCCGCTGGTTTGATTTTGGGCCTACTCTCTGATCTATCCACCCCTCTAATAAGCTCAAACCCCTCCCTGGCACACCAGATAGATGCAAATGCTCTGCAAGTCCCCTTCTTGACTGGGACCACAATAACACATGTGAAATATACAGTAATGTTATTACCTTTTCTCCGATGCAGTTCCCAGAAGCAAATACACTTCACACAATTAATATAGTAAACCAAGAGTAACTTTACTTGGCAATAAAGGGGTAAATGAATAAACAGCAGATTAAACACACATAAACATGTATAGCTGACTCTGCAGGCGTCCCTGCAATAGTCAATAAAACAAACCTAAAATGTTAATATAAATGAGTCTACAAGTAACTATAGATAGCTTATGCTCGCGAGCCTCCCCTAGTGGGCAGTTCTAATAAACACAAGTGAAAGCAACCTTGAACAGGCCTGACCCAAATAGCTTCAAAATGTTCCTCAATGGTGAAGTCTATGATGAAAACGTTGGTGCATTTAATTTATTTGTAATCCAAAGAGAAGTTAAATTCAGTCAAAGGGGGTATGATAAACACAGATGCTTGCGGACCGATCCTCCAGTCAGCATCAGTCAGTTTTTCTAGCGTAACTTTCAGATATTAGGCCTCTGAGCTAGATCAGTGAGTAATACGTGGCTCTGGTATGTGAGGTGCCATTAATCATAAGGCTGAGGCAGTATTGAAACGTGGGCAAGTGCCCTCTCACCCGAACAGGCCCAGTCTGTCTGAGTCCCTCACGAAAGACACGCCGATCAGTCACAGCTCCACAACACACACAGTCTCCGGTATCCGGCTCTCCACTGCTACGATTGTCAGCTGGTGAGACTTTCCGGTCTCTTGGAAGCACGAGCTGGAGGCACTTGGTCTTGTCTCTCTCCGGATGGCTGGTCTCCAGGTGGATCCCTTCTCAGGCTTCAGGCCCAACTGCTTAGCTGTAGTTCTCTCCCCTGTACCGCAGAGGGAAGAGTGCCGATCCCAAGAGAGCGAATTCAGCTCCCCCTGCCTTTAAGTAACCTCCCCCATGAAGCTGTGCGGGGGGTGCAATGTTCTCTGGGAAGCCAATGCATTGTGGGTATTGTAGTCTATTCCTACTAATGTCAATGGAGTCCGTTTCTCCTAATCCTTCAAATCCCACAATGCGCCTGGCTAGTGAGTTGTTAATTGAGTCAGGCTTCTGAAAGACCTTTCATTGTGTGCTATTGATGATAGATGTGTTGTGACTCTAAAGGTCAGACGTCTGTGCAATGTGTATTGTGCAGGTGAATGACTTATTGTCGGAGACGTAACGTCTGGGGGATAATTAACTCCTCTATGTAATTATCTAAAAGAATGTGATTGAAGCTCATCGTGTGATGTATGGGCGGGGTGTGGTTTTGTTCCTTTGAGTACTGTAACATGCTGTAACTGCTTAAAAGCTGAGAGCTAACCATTAAAGTTGTCTTTCATTTGAAACCAGAACAGAGCTGTGTGTCTCGTGTCTGGGGGGAATTCTTATGGGTCGTGTTCGTTTGCCTGATTGTGGAGTGTCGATAAGCTGTCTTGGGTGGAATGAAATATCGTGAACGGATTTAACCCCTGTCCCATTTGGGGTTCCGTTACACATTGCTTTAGGAAAAAGTAAACACATATACATAACTTGACTGGAACTCCCAGGGGATTTAGGTATGTATTACTATCAAATAGTCCCTGATAGTATGACCCCGCTACATAAAAAATTACGTTTGTCTGTATGGAACTCCGACGGAGAAAAAAACACGCATGCTCAGAATCAAGTTGATGCATGCTCGGAAGCATTGAACTTCATTTTTCTCGGCTCGTCGTAGTGTTGTACATCACCGCCTTCTTGACGGTCGGAATTTGGTGTGACAGTGTGTATGGAAGACAGCTTGAACGGAATTCCGTTGGAAAAATCCGTCGGAGTTTATCCCGATGGAAATGACGATTGTGTGTACAAGACATTAGGTATGCGCTCCCTTCTGTGCATGAGCACGCGGGGATGGGGGCATTTTAGATTTTTTTTTAATTCTTATTCTTTATCTTACTTTTATTTTATTAATTTTTTTCACTTTCTTTTAAAAAAATATATATTTTGATCACTTTTATTCCTATTACAAGGAATGTAAACATCCCTTGTAAAAGGAACAGTGCGTGACAGGTACTCTTTACGGAGACATGTGGGAAAAATAAGGGGCAGATTCACGTAGATGGGCGTAAATTTGGGCGGGCGTAACGTATCTGATTTACGTTACGCCGCCGCAAGTTTTTCAGGCAAGTGCTTTATTCACAAAGCACTTGCCTGTAAAGTTGTGGCGGCGTAGCATAAATCACCCGGCGGAATTCAAATTCGGCGGGTAGGGGGCGTGTTTCATTTAAATGAAGCACGTCCCCGCGCCGAACAAACTGCGCATGCGCCGTCCCTAAAATATCCCAGCGTGCATTGCTCTAAATGACGTCGCAAGGACGTCATTGGTTTTGACATGGACGTACAGCACCATTCACGGACGACTTACGCAAACAACGTAATTTTTTTAATTTTCGACGCGGGAACGACGACCATACTTAACATTGACTGCGCCTCATAGACCCAGGGGCAACTTTACGCCGGGAAAAGCCTAACGTAAACGTCAAAACTTTACTGCGTCGGCCGCACGTACGTTCGTGAATTTGAGTATCTAGCTAATTTGCATACTCGACGCGGAAATCGTCGGAAGCGCCACCTAGCGGGCAAAAACAAATTGCAGTTAAGATCCGACGGCTTAAGAGACTTACGCCTGTCGGATCTAATTGATATCTATGCGTAACTGATTCTAAGAATCAGGCGCATAGATACGACGGCACAATGCTGAGATACGACGGCGTATCTGGTAATGCGCCGTCGTATCTCTTTTGAGAATCTGGGCCTAAGACTCCACATCTCTCCTCCAGGCTGGAAAGGCTGAGACTAAAAAATAAATAAACTCTCTCGGCCTTTTCAGCCACGTCCTCGGCTTTGTTTACTTCCACCGGACGTGAAGTCACAACATTGCGGCCGGGACTCCGAGGGTCATAGAGATGACTGGGGACCATCTGTTCACCTGAAATCTCTGTGGTAAACTTCCAGCAGCGACCCTTTCGTTCTCTACCTCCGGGAGAAGAACTGGAGGGCGGAGGGAGGGGGGACATTTCCTCCCGCCGCCTGTAAGAACGATCAAGCAGCTGAACTGCCGCTATGATTGTTTTTACGGTGCACTGAATCGCCAGTGAAAAAAATGATATGACGTACCTTGGACGGGAAGTGGTCAGTGATGATAATTGTAAGATAAGGGTCATAGGTATGTAGCACCCTCTAGTGGTACTAGAATGTGTACAGATTTTTTTTGCAGTGTAGGAAAATTTAAAGAGGAGTTCCAGCCTTATGGGCCCAGATTCTGATAGGACTTACGACGGCGCAGCGCCATGTACGCCGTCGTAAGTCCTAATCTGAGCCGTCGTATCTATGCGACTGATTCTTAGAATCAGTTACGCATAGATATCCATTAGATCCGACAGGCGTAAATCTCTTACACCGTCGGATCTAAGCTGCAATATTTTTTTGACCGCTAGGTGGCGCTTCCGTCGGATTCCCCGTCGAGTATGCAAATTAGCTAGATGTGCGAATTCCCGAACGTACACGCGGCCGACGCAGTAAAGTTACGACGTTTACGTTAGGCTTTTCCCGGCGTAAAGTTGCCCCTGCTATATGAGGCGCAGCCAATGTTAAGTATGGCCGTCGTTCCCGCGTCGAAATTTTAAAAAGTTACGTCTTTTGAGTAAGTTGTCCGTGAATGGGGCTGGACGTCATTTACGTTCACGTTGAAACCAATGACGTCCTTGCGACATCATTTGGAGCAATGCACACTGGGATATTTTACGGACGGCGCATTCGCAGTTCGTTCGGCGCGGGGACGCGCTTCATTTAAATTATAAACGCTCCCTACCCGCCGAATTTGAATTCCGCTGCGTGATTTACGCTACGCCGCCGCAACTTTACAGGCAAGTGCTTTGTGAATAAAGCACTTGCCTGAAAAACTTGCGGCGGCGTAATGTAAATCGGATACGTTACGCCGCCGCAGAGATACGCCCAGTGGACAAGAATCTGGGCCTTAGTGTTTATTAAAAGTCAGCAGCTACAAAAAGTGTATCTGCTGACTCTTAATAAACAGACACTTACCTGCTCCACGGTCCAGCGGCGCAGCTGCCTGGTGTTCCGCTCCTCTCCCCCCTCTCTGGCCGGCGCCTCCACCCGGCCGTGACAGCTTTTGGGTTCACAGCCAGGCATTCACTGCACCTGCGCAAGTCGCGCTGCGCTCTATGAGTGGACAGGCAATCTCCTGGGACCTGTCACATGTCCCTGAAGATCGCCTAAATGGAGGGGCCGCCTAAGGCAAGAAGAGAAGTCGCTGAGGCGGTCCCTGGGCGGAAGGAGGAAGTGGCACAGGATGTCCCACTACTACCGAAGCCCCCACCCCCCCAAAAAAAGTGCTTAAAGTGGAAGTTCCACTTTTGGGTAGAACTCCGCTTTAAGCAGGCTTGTGTTTGATTCTGAGTTGGCTGGAAGCAAGGAAGAACTGAGTGAATCACAGGCAGTATCACGGAGACCTCCCCTCTCCTTCCAGAGAATTAGGAGAGGAGAAGAGAGGTGGAGCTGTCTGGAGTATTCTGAAAGCCCTGTCCAATCCCCAACTAGGATTGGCAGGGAGCAGCCCCTCAAATACTCAGGGTCAGCCCAGCTGGGGGAAGAGTGGTGATTGGGTGGAAGATGGAGATGGAGTGCTAGGCTGTCGGGGCCTTTTTAGGGATATCCCTAGTCAGGGGGAGGGTGACCTTGGGCCTGGGGTTCAGGTGTGGAGGGGACCCTCTTACAACCCACAGAGGTGTCCTGACAAGGAGGCACAGGAGGAGCAAGAGAGGACAGCAGAAAACTGCCGTGCAAGTCTCCAGGAGTTCCACATAGACAGCCTGGAGGACTGATGAGTGTTCACAGAGTCAGGAGGACTGGGAGGCATGCCTGAGAGGACTGGGAGAGTGCAGTCTGGGAAGGGTACAAGGCCAGTGGGGAGGACTGTGGTGGAACGGGCAGTGGAGAGAGGCAGCTGCAGCCAGGAGGGCTGGCAGGGCCTGAAAATGTGGTGCTGGGATCAGCAGCCACGTGTACAGCCAGCACTAAGACTACCATTTTTTTTTCTACACCAATGTGGCTCACGGTCTCTGCCTGCAAAGGGCATTTGCTAAGGCCTGGCGGAGTCAGTTTTAGACCTAAACCACAGTGCTAGCTGGTCCAGAATAAGTGAGGAATTAAGTAATGTGAAGGATGTGGAAGTGAGAAGGTTTATATACAAGGGCCGGATTCACAAAGCACTTATCCTGACGTATCTCGATATACGCCGCGTAAGTGTAACTATGCGGCGTCGTATCTGTGCGCCGTGCCCACAGAACTAGATACGCCTGAAAATAGGCTTCATCCAACCGACGTAACTTTCCTACGCCGGCGTATCGTGGGCGCATATTTACGCTGGCCGCCTCTTTGCAAATATGCAAATGAGGGAGATACGTCGATTCACGAATGTAGTTGCGCCCAGCGCATAATATACGCGGTTTGCGTAAGGCTTACGTCCAGCGTATAGTTATTCCCCATCTATGAGGCGCGACTCAAGCAAAGGTACGGACCATGGAACAGCCGTCGTATTTTACGTAGGTTACGTTCACGTCCTAGGCAGTGATCCGTCATATCTTAGGGAGTGATTCTGAGCATGCGCACTGGGATACGTCCACGGGGCGGTGCATGCGCCGTTCGTTTTAAGTACTTTTATGATGCTTGGCCCATCATTTGCATGGGGTCCCCCCTTATTAGCATGGCTCACGCCCACTACCACCTACGCTGGCTTACGCCGAGGGAACCCAGCGTAGATTTAACAGCGAGTGGGAGCGAGTGCTTTGGGAATAATGTGCTTGCCGCTCTGCGCTGCGCCGGCGTAGCCTAAAAAAGATACGCTAAATATGCGCCAATGTATGTGAATCCGGGCCATGGAGTGTAAATAGTTGGAGTCCCAATTCTTTATCTTTTTCTTCAATCAAGTGGGCATCCCATACTTACCCTTACCCCATCCAAGTTTAATTCCCCTCAATAAAACATAAAAACAAAGTACAATGACTGCTTCTTGCCTACTGAGAATCTAAATGATTGTGTGCCTGGCTGTGCGGGGTGATAGACGGACCACAGGGTGATAGACGGACCACAGGGTGATAGACGGACCACAGGGTGATAGACGGACCACAGGGTGATAGATGGACCAGCAGCCCCTATGAGGGTACCGCTACAGGTAAATAGAGTTATAAATATACATTTCAAATTCAATTGGAAGAGTAGCGAAATTGGGTATGGTGAAGAATATAGAGCTATGCCTCGTACACACGTGCGGGATTTCCGACAGGAAAAGTTCCCATCGGAAATCCCGAGGGGAAAGCCGAGAACCTGCTCGGCCAGTCTTTCCCCCTACAGGGACCTCGCCTGTGGAATGCACTACCAACCACCCAGGGCCAGATTAAGAACATCATGGGCCTGGTGCTGAGGATTTTGGTGGGGCCTTTTAGGCTGCATTCACACCTCCGCGACAAGTAACGCCGCGTACGCGGCGTATTTTGCCGCGAATAGTGTAACTTTTTTTTTACAAATCCTTCCTATTGCTTTGTATGGCCGAACGCCAATGCCGCCTGAAAAAAAGGGTCCGGGACTTTTTTTCATGCCGCAGGATGTGAACCATCTCATAGACAGCAATGGGAATTCTCCCCTCCAGCGGCACGAGCGGCCGGCGTCGGGCGTTTTGTCGCGGAGGTGTGAATGGGGTGTAATAAATAATAAATAAATGCGTGGGAATGACATGAACGCAGCCAAGGCAAGTGACCAAAGGCACAGAACCCAGAAGGAAGACCGGGTGAAGATGGAAGCGCCCGGGCCCCGCCTGATTCATCGCAGCACTG
Organism: Rana temporaria; assembly: GCF_905171775.1. Lineage (NCBI taxonomy): Eukaryota > Metazoa > Chordata > Amphibia > Anura > Ranidae > Rana > Rana temporaria. The sequence goes on along the minus strand of NW_024404413.1, from coordinate 225,767 downwards.
GAGGGCTCAGTCTGAAAATTGAAGTGTACACTAATGTGCTAATATGCTGTGTATACTTGTACGTTGTGGCATAACCTACCCCAGGGCCTCTAAAAAGTAGTAATGTCAGGAAAGTTTACTACCACTTTATTATCACAGGATCCCAGGAGCCTCTCATGGGGCCCCCTACTGACCCGGTGGACGGTGGCCCTTGGGCAGTGCCTAAGTGCACAGTTGCCAACATTTAAAAAATATTTTCAGGGCCACTTTTTTATATAAGTGCTATATTTAGAGTAGCTGAGATCCCCGATGTTCCTCTATACATCATAGTAGTAATCACAAAATTAAATTAGTACTAATAATGGGGCAGAACAAATATGAGAACTGATATTTCCTTTAGTTGAACTAACAAAAGTGTGTCCATTCTAGAGCTGGTAACATTGAGGGTATTCAGTATAATTTTAAAGAACTGTTTGTGGGTAAGCGACATAGGGGAGGAGTATGGACGGTATACAAGTGGGAAGTATGTGCACGTGAGGGAGAGGAATGTGGAGGGTCTAACAGTGGGCACTATGTACAGGAGAGGAGTACAAAGGGTACGGAAAAAAGCACTATGTACAGGAGAGGAGTGTGAAGGGTATGACAATGGGCAGTATGTACAGGAAGAGTGAGGGGGTATGACAGAGGGTAGTACGTACCAGAGAGAAGTGTGGAGGGTATGATGGGGCAGTATGTACAGGAGAGGAGTGTGGAGGGTATGACAGTGGGCAGTATGTACAGGAGAGGAATGTAGACGGTATGATAGTGGGCTCTATGTATAGGAGAGGAGTGTGGAGGGTATGACAGTGAACACTATGTATAGGAGAGGAGTGTGGAGGGTATGACAGTGGGAACTATGTATAGGAGAGGAGTGTGGAGGGTATGACAGTGAGCAGTATGTACAGGAGAGGAGTGTGGAGGGTGCGACAGTGGGCACTAAGTACAGGAGAGAAGTGTATGACAGCAGGCACTATGTACAGGAGAGGAGTGTGAAGGGTATGACAGTGGGCACTATGTACAGGAGAGGAGTGTGTAGGGTTTGACAGTGGGTACTATGTATAGGAGAGGAGTGTGTAGGGTTTGACAGTGGGTACTATGTATAGGAGAGAAGTGTGGAGAGTATGACAGTGGGCACTATGTACAGGAGAGGAGTGTGGAGAGTATGACAGTGAGCACTATGTACAGGAGTGGAAGGATATTTAGGGACTGAGTAGTGGTTAAGCGGGTCATACATGGATTGAAATTACGCCAATTATGCAGAGACCAGCCATAGTCAATCTATGTATGGGCTAGCTGGTTTTACACAAGTCAATCTATTAATCAACTTGAGTACAACCAGCCTGTTTTTTTTTTCTTAAAACAATCAGTGCTGCCAGCTAAAGTTAGCAACACTGATCATTGTACGCACTGGCAGAACACAATAACACTGCAGGAGTGATTCCCCCATCCACAGGTCAGCAGGTGAGAGGGTGTGTGGGGACAGGCTGGGGAGAGATACTAGTCAGTGGCTGGGTAGGCACTGGTAGTATCAGAGCCAGATACACACAGGTTACATACGCCACGATCGTTAGAGCGAGAACAATAATTCTAGTACTAGACCTCCTCTGTAACTCTAAACATGTAACCTAAAAAAATGTAAAGCATCGCTTAGGATACCAAAAAAAATTGTGCTAACTTAACTAACTAACTGTTTTTTTAATGAACGAAACATTTTTTTCCAAAAAAACATGTTTGAAAAATTGCTGCGCAAATACCGTGCTAGAGCTGCACAATTAATCGTTAAAAAAATTGTGATCTCGATTCAACCCCCCTGACGATCTTCAATGCAGAGTTTGCTGATTCTTTCATATAACAAGTGGAGAGACTTTCAGCTGTCAAAAGAAAATATCTGGGCAGTCTGCCAAGTTTTTAACAGGAAACATTGTAACTGACACTTCCTTCTTAGATCAAAGGGATACACTTCTGTGTGTAAAGAACAAATCTGGGCAGTCTGCGAAGTTTGTAAACAAAATGAAACATTGTAACCAACTAACATTGTAACTAAATTTAACCACTTAAAGTCCAACACTTGTTTCTTAAGTTAGAAAGCAATATTATTTGCTATAAAATTACTTGGAACCGCCAAACATTATATATATTTTAGCAGAGACTCTAGGGAATACAATGGCTATTGCTGCAATATGTTATGTCACACTGCATTTTCCCACTTCAATGAATAATAAAAACCATAAAAACAAAACAGTGAAGTTAGCCCATTTTTTTTTTAATGTGAAAGATGATGTTACGCCGCAACAATCGTGAGAGAATCGTCATCTATCTTCTAAGCAAAAAAATTGCAATTCTCATTTTAGCCGGAATCGTGCAGCTCTGTACCCTGCAACATAAAAAGTGCAAAGACCACCATAGAGTAATTTTCTAGCAAAAAACAAATGATGATTTTTACATGTAGTAGAGAAGTGTCAGAATTGGCCTGGGTGGCAAGGGGTTAATTACCATGAATAATATACAAATAATTATTATAAGCACTGTGATCCTATCAGTCTGCTGTAGTGTGTCAGCTTGTATTTATATTGGCCGCTCTGAATGTAGCTTCTGACAGGCTGTGCAAGCAGGCCCGTATCTCCGGAACCATAAATGATAGCCGTCCCATATTTTAACCAGTTGTGGGGTAGCTCTTCCCATGCCTACCCCCAAATGTGGGGTTTCTGTGACCTCTGGTCATCGAGCTACAACCCCCCAAATTCGATCTTAGAAAAAAAAATCTTAAAAAAAAATATATATATATTTTTTTTTTTTTGGGCAAATGGGCCTATCTTGAGAAAGGGGCCTGGAGCTGCAGCTCCATCAGCCCCATTGTTAATCCGGCCCTGCAACCACCATCCGACTGGAGTCGGACCACTTGGCCTTCAGGAGAAAGATAAAAACCCATCTCTTCTGAGGTCAAGGGGTTCCTTACCCATGAAATGGATACAGCGCCCAGAGGCGATTCAGTTCGCATGTGTTGCGCTTTACAAGTCTCTCTCTCTCTACACACGGCCAGTTTTCCCAACAGGAAAACTGCGATAAAGCTTTGGCCAGGAATCCCGGCCGTGTATATGCTCCATCGCAGTTTTTCCCATAGGAAAACTGCCAAAAACCGCCGGGCAAAAGTCCGCCGGGAAAAACTGGTTCTCTTTTTTTGTCCGGCGGTTTTTGGGCAGTTTTCCCGTCGGAAAAAACTGTGGGGAGCAAACACACGGCCAAAAGCTTTCCTCGCAGTTTTCCCGTCGGGAAAACTGATCGTGTGTCAGCCACATCGGTTGTTATCCCTGGAAAGCCGATCCGAGTACAGTCACGGAGACCAAAGGTGTGGAGTTTTTTGATTGTGGCTTCCTCCCGGCCCTCTAGCAGCTCCTGTTAACCACTTTCGGACCGCCGCATGTACATTTACGTCGGCAGAATGGCACGGACAGGCACATCAACGTACCTGTACGTGCCTGCCTAGACGTATGTCCGATCGGGACCTCCCCCCCCGTACATGCGGCGGTTACCGTGGCTTCAGGAGCGATTCGGGACGACGGCGCGGCTAGAAATGTTCGTCGCGATCGCTCCCCGGAGCTGAAGAACGGGGAGAGCCGGATGTAAACACGGCTTCCCCGTGCTTCAACTGTGGCGGCGCATCGATCGAGTGTTCCCTTTTATAAGGGAGACTCGATCGATGACATCAGACCTACAGCCACACCCCCCTACAGTTGTAAACACACACTAGGTGAACCCTAACTCCTACAGCGCCCCCTGTGGTTAACTCCCAAACTGCAACTGTCATTTTCACAATAAAGAATGCAATTTAAATGCATTTTTTGCTGTGAAAATGACAATGGTCCCAAAAATGTGTCAAAATTGTCCGAAGTGTCCGCCATAATGTCGCAGTCACGAAAAAAATCGCTGATCGCCGCCAATAGTAGTAAAAAAAAAAAATAATAATAAAACTATCCCCTATTTTGTAAACGCTATAAATTTTGCGCAAACCAATAGGTAAACGCTTATTGCGTTTTTTTTTACCAAAAATAGGTAGAAGAATACGTATCGGCCTAAACTGAGGAAATTTTTTTTTATATATGTTTTTGGGGGATATTTATTATAGCAAAAAGTAAAAAATATTGAATTTTTTTCAAAATTGTCGCTCTATAGCGCAAAAAATAAAAACCGCAGAGGTGATCAAATACCACCAAAAGAAAGCTCTATTTGTGGGGGGAAAAAAGGACGCCAATTTTGTTTGAGAGCCACGTCGCACGACCGCGCAATTGTCAGCTAAAGCGACGCAGTGCCGAATTGTAAAAACCCCTTGGGTCATTTAGCAGCATATTGGTCCGGTCCTTAAGTGGTTAAATTACTTCTGGCCCGCCGTGACGTCACTTCCAGTGCGTGGTCATGTGGCTGGCTACTGCTCATCTCACCCATCCTGGTCCTACCTCGTGAGCCACCACCACATTCCACCTGTGGTCTATAATAAGGGGGCGGGACCGCAAAACGCGTTGCCATGGTAACCTGGTAGCTTGCTATTCAAGCCTCCTTCCGGTTTAGTGGTTATGACTCCCTCCCCGCCCTCTAGCAGTTCCTGTTGACGCAACTTCACTCCCGGTGCTCGGGTCTTTTGCCGGCTACTGCTCATCCCATCCATTCTTTTCCTCTAGATCAGGAGACATCGGGGCCCCTCTGGACACAACACCAACTGTCCTCCCAGGCGTTCTCCACATCTAGGGGCTGGAATGCCGGGCTGCTGTTAGGAACCACAGGGCCCCCATACAGCCTACCTGACAGGGCCCCATTCCCCTGGCCAAAAGTGGCAGGACCTAGATTTATCAGTCCCTCTCTCTCTCTGTAGCCTCAGCTGCACAGATGAATGAATAGGAAGCGCTCCAAGGCTTCCTGCTCATTCGCAAACGGAAGCATAGTAATCACAGTTTACAATGCTTCAGTGACGAATGGACACAAGAGTGGCTGGCACTGATTGCTCACTGTGTTCATTCAGGAATAGAAGGGACCTGCAAATTACGTATTTACCGGCCCCTTCCCCCACTCTCTATCCCGAAACATCCCCCTGTGTGCTCACAGCAGAGGAGAGCAATGCTTCAGGGGAAAAAGGAGCACACGAGGGGGCCTGGACAGTAGGTGGAAGGGGCGCATGTGTTAGAAGAACCAATCCCCCTGCAGTGCAGCCAGAGGGAGGGAAGAGGAGAAGAAGCTGGCAGCACTGCAGGGGGAGGCAGAAGAGGATTGGTGTCTGCAATGAGACTGTACAGCCGGATCTCCTGCTCAGCAGGTGCCCGGGCCCCCCTTTTGAACTGATGGGGTCTGGGCCCGGTACAGGAGGGCTGGCTGTACTGCCTTATCAGCATCCCTGCTGGCATGCAATAGACACGTGCACAACAACAACAACAAAAACGTTTTTTTTTTGTTTCGTTTCGTCACGTTCCGTAGATTCGTAAAGATTCGTAATTTCGTGAGACGCAAGTTTCCTATTCGGACCGGTTCGTATTTTCGTAACAGTTTTATTTTCGTTGATACTGAATCATTCGTAATTCTGTCTCATTTATTTTCGTCGATTCGAAATTCGTAATTTTGTTAGATAATCATTTTCTTTTAATGGATTCGTAAATTTTGTACTTTCGTAAATACATCGCGGCGCGGCCATTCGCAATCTCGTATTTTAGTTTCATTTTTAACACGCGGCTAATCTATATTAACCACGTGACAACCGCGCCTATTCTGGCACTTCTCTCCTTCATGTAAAAATCACAATTTTTTTTGCTAGAAAATTACTCAGAACCCCCCAAACATTATATATGTATTTTTTAGCAGACACCCTAGGGAATAAAATGGTGGTCATTGCAACTTTTTTTCTCGCACTGTATTTGCTCAACGCCTTTTTCTTGGAAAAAAAAAACGGTTTCATGAATTAAACAATAACAAAACAGTAAAGTTAGCCCAATTTTTTTGTATAATGTGAAAGATGATGTTACGCCGAGTAAATAGATACCTAACACGTCACGCTTTAAAATTGCGCACACTCATGGAATGGCGCCAAACTTCGGTACTTAAAAATGTCCATAGGCGACGCTTTAATTTTTTTTTACAAGTTACTATTTTCGAGTTACAGAGGAGGTCTAGTGCTAGAATTGTTGCACACGCTGTAACGCACGCGACGATACCTCACATGTGGGCTTTGAACGGCGTTTACATACGTGGGCGGGACTTGCATGCGTGTTCGGTTCTGTGCGCGAGCTACCGGGGACAGGGGCGTTTAAAAAAATATATATATTTAATTAAATTTTTATTTTACTTAATTTTTTTATTTTTTCACTTTCTTTTTATTTTTTATGTAAACATCCCTTATAATAGGAAATAGTGTGACAGGTCCTCTTTATGGAGAGATGTGGGGTCAATAAGACCTCACATCTCTCCTCCAGGCTTACAAACTTCACCGATCTCATGCCGACAGCCGCGATTGCGGCTTTGTTTACTTCCGGGTACCGGGCGTGACGTCATAACGTCGCACCCGGGCCTCCGACGGTCATAGAGATGACTGGTGACCATCTGGTCACCAGTCATCTCTATGCTTCCCCAGCCAGCGCCGGCCGATTCGCTCCCAGGGCCCCCGATGGCACGGGAGAGCCCGGAGAAGCACCGGTTGTCGGCGGGAGGGGGAGGACGTCCCGTCCCGCTGCCTATAAGAACGATCAAGCGGCGGAACTGCCGCTTTGATCATTCTTATCGTGCACAGAATCGGCGGCTGAAGACGGCGATATCTGAATGATGCCTGTAGCTCCACCCATCATTCAGATATCACCGCACAAAGCCGAGGACGTCATATGACGTCCTTGGTTGTTTAGATTTTCTAATTGATCCGAATGTACGAATACTAACAAATTCGTACGAAAATCCATTTGTTGCGAACCGAATCGCACATGTCTAGTATGCGATATCTGTATGTTTTTGCACCCCCCCACTATACATGCTCATGCAAGCTTACCGTCATGAATAGACATCTGTAATTGGTTTCGTACCGAATTAGTTTTGTGTAACTTCGCCAAATTCGTTATTATTATCCGAATGAACGAAAAACTTGTTTTTGGCGAAATTCAAATAAACTGAAATTTGGAAATCTGAAATAATAACCAACTAATAATAACTTAACTATTACTAAGTATTAAATGATAGGTATTGGGATTTTCTTTCAAAATTGACTGTTATTGAACGCGACGAATACGAATTTATCCGAACTTACGAATTATCCGAAATAACGAATGTCATATCTAAAGGAACGGAACGGAATAAATTAACCACTTGGCGCCCAGAGTACGCCATATGACGTCCTGGGCTTTGTGGTGGTATACAGGGCTTTTTTTCTTAGACAATAGGTGCAGGAACTCCCCCTTTCTGAGTCACCCATCTTCCTTGCCCCTACCCATCTCCGAGCACCGTCCCTTGGTTCCATCCAATACCCACCTACGAGCACCGTCCCTTGGTTCCAGCCCCTACCCACCTCCAAGCACCATCCCTTGTTCCATCCCCTACCCACCTCAGAGCACCGTCCCTTGGTTCCATCCAATACCCACCTACGAGCACCGTCCCTTGGCTCCAGCCCCTACCCACCTCCAAGCACCATCCCTTGTTCCATCCCCTACCCACCTCAGAGCACCGTCCCTTGGTTCCATCCAATACCCACCTACGAGCACCGTCCCTTGGTTCCAGCCCCTACCCACCTCCAAGCACCATCCCTTGTTCCATCCCCTACCCACCTCAGAGCACCGTCCCTTGGTTCCATCCAATACTCACCTACGAGCACCGTCCCTTGGTTCCAGCCCCTACCCACCTCCAAGCACCATCCCTTAGTTCCAGCCCCTACCCACCTCCGAGCACCGTCCCTTGGTTCCATCCCCTACCCACCTCCGAGTACCGTCCCTTGGTTCTATCCCATACCCACCTCCGAGCACTGTCCCTTGGTTCCATTCCCTACCCACCTCCGAGCACCGTCCCTTGGTTCCATCCCCTACCCACCTCCGAGCACCATCCCTTGGTTCCAAACCCTACCCACCTCCGAGCACCGTCCCTTGGTTCCATCCCCGACCCACCTCAGATCACCGTCCCTTGGTTCCATCCCATACCCACCTCCGAGCACCGTCCCTTGGTTCCATCCCCTACCCACCTCCGAGCACCGTCCCTTGGTTCCACCCCCTACCCACCTCTGAGCACCGTCCCTTGGTTCCATCCCATACCCACCTCCGAGCACCGTCCCTTGGTTCCACCCCCTACCCACCTCCGAGCACCGTCTCTTGGTTTCACCCCCTACCCACCTCCGAGCACCGTCCCTTGGTTCCATCCCCTACCCACCTCCGAGCATCGTCCCTTGGTTCCATCCCCTACCCACCTTCGAGCACCGTCCCTTTGTTCCATCCCTTACCCACCTCTGAGCACCGTCTCTTGGTTCCATCCGTTACCCACCTCCGAGCACCGTCCCTTGGTTCAATCCCCTACCCACCTCCGAGCACCGTCCCTTGGTTCCATCCCCTACTCACCTCCGAGCACCGTCCCTTGGTTCCATCCCCTACCCACCTCCGAGCACCGTCCCTTGGTTCCATTCCTTACCCACCTCCGAGCACCGTCCCTTGGTTCCATCCCCTACCCACCTCCGAGCACCGTCCCTTGGTTCCATCCCCTACCCACCTACGAGCACCGTCCCTTGGTTCCATCCCCTACCATCTCCGAGCACTGTCCCTTGTTCCATCCCCTACCCACCTCCGAGCACCGTCCCTTGGTTCTATCCCATACCTACCTCTGAGCACCGTCCCTTGGTTCCATCCCCTACCCACCTCTGAGCACCGTCTCTTGGTTCCACCCCCTACCCACCTCCGAGCACCGTCTCTTGGTTCCACCCCCTACCCACCTCCGAGCACCGTCCCTTGGTTCCATCCCATACCCACCTCCGAGCACAGTCCCTTGGTTCCATCCCCTACCCACCTCCGAGCACCGTCCCTTGGTTCCATCCCCTACCCACCTCCGAGCACCGTCCCTTGGTTCCATCCCCTACCCACCTCCGAGCACCGTCCCTTGGTTCCATCTGTTACCCACCTCTGAGCACCGTCCCTTGGTTCCATCCCATACCCACCTCCGAGCACCGTCCCTTGGTTCCATCCCATACCCACCTCCGAGCACCGTCCCTTGGTTCCATCCCTTACCCACCTCCGAGCACCGTCCCTTGGTTCCATCCCCTACCCACCTCCGAGCACCGTCCCTTGGTTCCACCCCCTACCCACCTCCGAGCACTGTCCCTTGGTTCCATCCCCTACCCACCTCCGAGCATCGTCCCTTAGTTCCATCCCCTACCCACCTCCGAGCACGTCCCTTGTTCCATCCCCTACCCACCTCCGAGCACCGTCCCTTAGTTCCATCCCCTACCCACCTCCGAGCACTGTCCCTTGGTTCCATCCCCTACCCACCTCCGAGCATCGTCCCTTAGTTCCATCCCCTACCCACCTCCGAGCACCGTCCCTTGTTCCATCCCCTACCCACCTCCGAGCATCGTCCCTTAGTTCCATCCCCTACCCACCTCCGAGCACCGTCCCTTGTTCCATCCCCTACCCACCTCCGAGCACCGTCCCTTGTTCCATCCCCTACCCACCTCCGAGCACCGTCCCTTGGTTCCATCCCCTACCCACCTACGAGCACCGTCCCTTGGTTCCATCCCCTACCACCTCCGAGCACTGTCCCTTGTTCCATCCCCTACCCACCTCCGAGCACCGTCCCTTGGTTCTATCCCATACCTACCTCTGAGCACCGTCCCTTGGTTCCATCCCCTACCCACCTCTGAGCACCGTCTCTTGGTTCCATCCCCTACCCACCTCCCAGTACCACCCCTTTTAGTATCATTTTGTGGTGCTAAGAAATTTGTATGGAATTTGGTAATGATATCAAGAAAATCAGTACAATAGATATCCTGCAGCCAGCAACAATAGATCCCCCTAACAACAATGGACCACCCACAACAAAATCCCCCCCCCCCAGCAACAATAGACTCCCGGCAGCATCAACAGATATACGAACAGCCAGCATTAATAGACTCTCCTTCAGCAAGCAACAATAGACCCCTCCCCCAACAGTTAATCTCTTTCAGCAACAACTGACCCACCCCCAGCAACAATAAGTCCCCCACCAGCAGCAATAGACCTCCTCAACAACAATAGAGCCCCCCTTCAAAAATAGATCCCCTCAAATTAGAATAGTTCCCCCAGCAGTGAGCATCAATAGCCTGTAGCACACCCCAGCACCCCTTGCCATTACATACAGTCAGTCCAGGAGGTGCCGGAACTGCGTTCCCCCGCGTTCCCGCTGAAAAAAAGGACTGGGTGTATATCTGAATGATGGGGACAGCTACAGGCATCATTCAGATATTGCCATTTTCAGACAGCGATTTCCCTTCACCATAGGAATGATCATAGTGGCTGTTCCGCCGCTTGATCATTCTTACAGGGGGCAAAAGGGGACCCCCGCCCTCCCTCCTGTCACCATCCAGTGCTTCTCCCGACTCACCGCTGCGATCGGCGAATCGGAGAACGCATTCGCCGCCCCCCCCGGATGCTGATCATAGAGATTTCCGGCGGACCAGATGGTCGCCGGAGTCTCGATGATCGTCTTAGGAAGCCGGGGGCGCGAAGTTATGACGTCACGCCTGGCCTCTGTATTTAAAGAAACGGCGCCGCCTCGGCGATAATTTTTTATTTTTTTTAGGCTTCCCAGCCTAGAGGTCTTATTTACCGCCCCCCACCCCCCCCATATCTCACTGTAAAGAGGACCTTTCATATTCCTATTACAAGAGATGTTTACATTCCTTGTAATAGGAATAAAAGTGATCAAAAATTAATTAAATTAGCAACAAAAATGTTTTTTTTTATTAAAGTGTCAAAATAAAAAAATAAAAAAAGTTAAATTAACAACATTTTTTTTTTTTTAAAGTGCCCCTGTCCCCGTGAGCTTGCACGCAGAAGCGAACGCATACATAAGTCCCGCCCACATATGAAAACTACAAACTACACATGTGAGGTGTCGCCGCGAACGTTAGAGCGAGAGCAACAATTTTAGCCCTAGATCTCCTCTGTAACTCAAAACATGTAACCAGTAAAAAGAAATTGAAAGCGTCGCCTATGGGGATTTTGAAGTACCGAAGTTTGGCGCCGTTCCAACGAGCGTGCGCAATTTTGAAGCGCGACACGTTAGGTATCTATAAATAGATACGCCAATAAGAGGTAGAACAACCAAACCAGAGCGCTATATGGAAAGCGACCACGTGACCGGCGTAACTTCATCTTTCACATTATGCACAAAAAAAAATGGGCGAAAGTTTTTATTATTGTGATTTTTTATTATTATTGACCACTTGAAGCCCGGGCCGATTCTGGCACTTCTCTCCTACATGTAAAAATCATCATTTGTTTTGATTAAAAAAATTACACAGAACCCCCAAACATTATGGCCCAGATTCACGTAGAATCAACAATCTTTAGGTGGGCGTAGCACATCTGAGATACACTACGTCGCCGTAACTTAGAGCGGCATGTCCCATATTCTCAAAGAACTTGCGCTTTAAGTTACGCCGGCGTAGTATAACTGGGCCGGCGTAAGCCCGCCTAATTCAAATGTGGAAGTGGTGGGCGTGTTTTATGGAAATTACTCTTGACCCCACGTAATTGACGCTTTTTTCGAACGGCGTATGCTCAGTATCACGTTGAATTTTCAAATTAAATTGCGCCCGCTCAATGCCTAGTCAACGAGAATGTAACTTACGTCCAGCCCCATTCACCGACGACTTACGCAAACGACGTAAAACGTAAAAAATTTGACGCTGTTCCGACGTCCATACCTAACATTGGTACGCCTCATCTACGCCTCATAGAGCAGGGTAACTTTACGCCGACAAAAGCCTTACGCAAACTACGTAAAAAAAATGTGCCGGCCGCACGTACGTTTTGAGAATCGGCGCATCTAGCTCATTACCATATTCGACGCGTAAATCGACTGAAGCGCCACCTAGCGGCCAGCGTAAATATGCAACTTAGATACGACGGCGTAAGAGATTTACGCCGGTCGGATCTAATACAAATCTATGCGGAACTGATTCTAAGAATCAGGCGCATAGATACGACGCCTCAAACTCAGAGTTACGACTGGAGATACGCCGGCGTAACTCGTACGAGAATCTGGGCCTATATATATATATATATATATATATATATATGGCCCAGATTCTCGTATATCGGCGCATCCTTATGCGGGCGTAGCGCATCCAAGATGCGCTACGCCTTCCTAACTTAGAGAGGTAAGCTCCGTATTCCCGAAGCACCGGCGTTCAAATTTGCGCCGGCGTAATGCAAATTCGTGGGCGTATGTGGGCGTAAGTGAAAGTAGGAAGGAAGTGGGCGTGATACATTTAAATGAACCGTGACCTTATGCAAATGATGGTCTGAACGGACGGCGCATGCGCCGTCACGTGACCGGGTGTCCCCCGCCCCTATGCGCATGCGCACAACGCGATTGACGAGTTGCTCCAAACAAGTGCATAAATACGCCCAGACATGCGCCCATCGTGTGCAAAAGTACACCTGTTAGTTTACTGTTGGTGGTGAGCTTACTTTTGCAGTGCTTTGCCATGTCTGCTGAGCGTACAAGGAGAAGGAAAAATAATTTCTCTCATGATGAGAGGGCCATCATTCTCGCAGGCATGGAGAGGCACTATGACCGCCTCCATGGGTCCAGGAGTAAAACTACAAGCAAGGGGCGAAGGGATGAGATCCTGCAGAGGATAACGGATCAAGTGAATGCTGTGGGCAATGAGGCGAGGAGGCCCCATCATATAGGCAAAAAAAAAAATGATCTTAGGAGGAGGGTCAAGGACAAGATGGCCCTCATGGCGAGGCATGCCAGGGGCACTGGTGGGGGACCTGCCTCAAGGATCCGTCTGACACCAGATGAGGAGGTAGTTGCCCGGTGCCTTACCAGGGTGCAAGTTGAGGGAATGCCGGGCTATGATTCTGTTCATCCGCCCTTGAGGACAGGTAAGTGTTTATTTCAACTATCTGGTGTGTAGCATGTGTGTGGGGGGAGGTAGGGAATATGTGACAAGTTTGTGGGTCCACAAACATGTGAATGTTTTGTGTCATCCACAGGTGTCCAGGATGAAGCTGGCCCGTCTCGTGCCCCTGCCCGTCCCACACCATCCCCTGATGCTGATGCCCCTGCCCGTCCCACACCATCCCCTGATGCTGATGCCCCTGCCCGTCCCACACCATCCCCTGATGCTGATGCCCCTGCCCGTCCCACACCATCCCCTGATGCTGATGTCCCTGCCCGTCCCACACCATCTTCATCTGATGAAGATGCCCCTGACCCCCAGGGAAGGCAAGCGGCATTGGTGGAGGAGAGTGGTGGCCACGCCTCCATTGAGGAGGTTCTGCAGGATGCGGAGCATTTGGGGGAGGAGGTGTCACTGTCCCTTTTCATGGAGGATTTGGGAAGCTTGGCTGGTCCATCCCGGACCTCAAGCCCACGATCCTCCATATCCTCGGACTCCATCTCCAACCCAGCCACTCCCTCTGTCTCCATCCCCAACCCACCCCCTCCATCTAATCCCTCCCCCTATGCCAGGCCTGAAGCCTCTCGTGGACCAAGGAGGTCAACGCCGAGAATCAGGGGGGTACCCGAGTTGCTGTCTGTGACCCTGACCACTGCGCAGGAAGACCAGACCCGCCTTATGGGTGCGATGGGCCAGGACTTCACTCGAGTGGCTGACAGCCTTGGGGAGAGGGGACATGTCACCGATGTGATTCAGGACATTGCAGGCAACACCACTGCAATTATCACATGTTTGCGGGATCTCGAAACCACCACAGCAAGCCTGGTGAAAGAGGTGCAGACCCTAAATGAGTCCGTCCAAGGGCACACAGCTGCCATTGTTGGTGTTCAAACCGAGACCAATAACCTCCTGAGGAGGATAGCGGTGGCATTAGAGGGCAGGCCTCCTGTCCCGGTGGATGCTCCTCTGCCTGATGCAACCCCCCCCCCTCAACCAGGCAGTTGAGGAGCCGGGGCCGTGGCCGAAGGCAGGCCAATTAGTTATTTTTTCGTGATGATTATTGCTCGGGTAAAGAGTTTTTTTATTTATTTTTCTAAGTATTGCTCTGGTAAAGAGTATTTTAAGTTATTGTTGACAAATGCACACGGTGAGGCGTGCAGAATAGTGTGACTGGTGTGAGAATGGGGGGGGGTTGACACTCCTGCCAGCAAAGGGGTGTCACCCTCTGCCGTGTGAAAGGTGTATGAATGTACAGTAACATAATTGGAGCCTTGGCGCGGTGTTACTGCTCCCTAAAACAATGTGGTTTGATTGGGTCTAATCCAATTCGATGTGCATGTGGGGGGTGTGTGCTAGGGACCACAGTGGTGTGCACGCGTGCATTCACATTGTGCCATTTTTCATGTGTGTGTTTAACGTTCAAAGAGACGTTCAACGAGGCATCTCCTGATTGCTGATCCCTCAGCAGACGGGGTACCCTCAGGCAGGGGGGGATTGTCGGGTTGGGGGCTCAGGTCATCACGTAGTTCAATCTCCAGGCCCTTTCTCACTGCGAAGTTGTGCAGAATGCAACATGCCCCGATGATCTGGCACACAAAGTCTGGGGAATACAACAGGGTCCCCCCAGACTTATCCAGGCATCTGAAACGGGACTTCATTTGGCCAAAGGTTCGTTCCACCACTGCACGGGTACTTATGTGTGCAGCATTGTAGTTTTCCTCTCCTGGGGTTTGTGGGTTCCGGAATGGGGTCATTAGATGAGGTCCAAGTGCATATGCCGAGTCACCTGGAAGAGAAAAGACAGGAGGATGTTAGTCATGCATGTGCCCCTCGTAATGTCTGCGTCATGGGGGGGACAGTCATACCTGACACCCATGTCACTCACCAACCAGCCAGCTGTCCCCATACACGTTCTGGTCAAACTCCATTGGGATGTCGCTTTGGCGGTAGATGAAGCTGTCATGACAGGATCCGGGGTGTTTGGCACGGACGTGCCATATGAGGCCATGGGCATCCACGATCACCTGGACATTGATAGAATGCCAGTGCTTCCGATTGCGGAATAGGTGCTCTGTGTCATGGGGGGGCTGTAGTGCCACATGGGTGCAATCAATGGCCCCGATGGTGCGTGAGAATCTGGCAATTCTGACAAAATCTGCCCTTGCCTTATTCCGCTGGACCTCCTGGGTGGGTCTGACGATTTGGTTGGACATGTGTCTCAGGATTGCGGGTACAACCTGGTGCACACATCTGCTCATGCTGGTTTGTGACATCCCAGCCACACCTCCACTTGTGCGCTGAAAAGATCCAGTGGCCAGGAAGTGGAGTGTTGCCAGGACCTTGATCAGTGGCTGCACTGCATGTGAGCGGTGTGTTGGGCTTGTAAGGTCATCCTGCAGGATTGTGGTTATTTCCTGGATGGCTTGAATATTAAATCTGAAGAGGCGATACAACTCTGCTTCCCCGATGGCCAAAACGTCTAATGGCGTTCGGTAAAAACGCTGCCGTGCCCTCCTCCTTCTCCTTCTCATTCTAAGCGCCTGGGCGCACACTAGTTGTGCTATGACCATGCCTGCCCCTGGCATGTTGGCATACAGAAGTCTTGTCCTGCAAGTGTGGTTGCTCAGCTCGTCCGTAAGGGTGCTGCTAAAGCTGCTCTCCAGCTGACCTGCACACGTCTGGTGCAAAGTTGCCCCTGCTTTTATGAGGGGCAAGTTTACACCGGACGAACAGCTTACGCGCACCGCTCGTAGCCTGCGTCGGGCGGTCGTACGTTCGGGAATCTCGGTATATCCCTCATTTGCATATTTGATTATGAAATCAATGGGAGCGCTGGGCGTTCTCGGCGTAAATGTGCGCCTACGCTACGCCGGCGCGCAAACGTTGCGCCGATCGAAACAAGACTAATTTCTGGCGTACCTGGTTCTGTGGGTACGGCGCACCGATACGACGGCGCATCTGTTCAATTGCGCCGCGCATATCAAGGTGCCCCGGCGTAACGCCTTTAAGAATCTGGGCCATATATATATATATATATATATATATATATATTTTTTTTTAAAACATGAAAAATGTATGCTTTTTTCCCAAAAAAAACGCTTTGAAAAATTGCTGCGCAAATAGCGGCGCGAGATAACAAGTTGCAATGACCGCCATTGTATTCTCCATGGGGTAGATTCAAGAAGCAATTGCGCCTGTGTAACCATAAGTTACACAGCGCAATTGCTTACTTGCCCCGGCGTAACGAATGCTCCTGATTCAGGAACCTCGTTACGCCGACTGCAGCCTAAGATCTGCGCGGCATACGGCTCTTATGCCCGCATATCTTAGGCTGCATTCTTGCGATGGCCGCTAGGTGGCGTTCCCGTTGTGCTCAGCGTATAGTATGCAAATTGCATGCTAACACCGATTCACAACGTTGCGCGAGCCCTGCGTACGCAATTTACGTCGTTTACGTACGGCGGTTTTCGCGCAAGGCTGCCCCTGCTATTAGCAGGGGCAGCCCATGTTACGTATACCCGTCGTTCCCGCGTCGCGAAATTTGAATTTTACGTTGTTTGCGTAAGTGATTCGTGAATGGCGATGGACGCCATTCACGTTCACTTTGAAGCAAATGACGTCCGAGCGACGTCATTTGCCACAATGTACGTCGGGAAAGTTTCCCGACGGAGCATGCGCTCTACGATCGGCGCGGGAACGTGCCTAATTTAAATGATTCCCGCCCCCTACGGGATCACTTAAATTGTGTGCGCTTGCGACGGGCATTTTGCCGGCGCGCCCGCACAATTTACGGAGCTTCTGCTCCGTGAATCAAGGGCAGCGAAGCAAATTTGCGGGGGCGCAGGGCAAAAAAGGTTGCCCTGCGCCTCCGTAAATAATGCGCAATTGTACCTGAATCCGGGCCCATATGTTTTTTTTAATCTTTGGATCATATATGTTTCGATGTGTGAGATCCTATTACTGATGT
The DNA here is from genome assembly GCF_905171775.1 of Rana temporaria. Classification (NCBI taxonomy): domain Eukaryota; kingdom Metazoa; phylum Chordata; class Amphibia; order Anura; family Ranidae; genus Rana; species Rana temporaria. Next base: position 208,677 of record NW_024404413.1, on the reverse strand, counting down.
ACTGATACATTGCACCGCCATCTTGTGGTCACTTTCCATATAGCGCTCTGGTTTGGGTGTTCTACCTCTTATCGTATTATAAAATGAACTAGATTAATAAATTCAACTGCAGGCGGCGCTATTTAGAAATCCTTAATTATGAAGGGGGTCATGTCACCGGAGGGATCCCATCACCTGCTGTGAGAACTCATCAGCATCATGATAGCTAAAAAAAACAAAAAAATTCTAAGAAAATACCAAACTGCTTCCCCGGTTGGCAGAAAAAAGCAGCGGAATGTAAGTCGCCAGCAAAAGAGCCAGGCTTTACCCGCCTGAGCTCCAGGATTTTTCTGGAATTTTTTGTCTAATAGATTAAATCAGTATTTTTTGTTAGAAAATTACTTATAACCCCCAAACTTATATATATATATATATATATATATATATATATATATATATATATATATATATATATATATATATATATATATATATATATTTTTTTTTTTAAACAGAGCCCCCAGAGAATAAAATGGCGATCGTTGCAATATTTTATGTCGCATTGTATTTGTACGACAGCCTTTCAAATGCAATTTTTTCAAAAAAATAATATACTTTAATGATTAACCACTTCAGCCCCGGACCATTATGCAGGTAAAGGACATGGCCAGTTTTTGCGAATCGGCACTGCGTCGCTTTAACTGACAATTGCGTGGTCGTGCGACGTGGTTCCCAAACAAAATTGGCGTCCTTTTTTTCCCCCACAAATAGAGCTTTCTTTTGGTGGTATTTGATCACCTCTGCGGTTTTTATTTTTTGTGCTATAAACAAAAATAGAGCGACAATTTTGAAAAAAAAAACACTGGGGTGGATTCAGGTAGGGGCGCGCAAAACTGCGGCGGCGTAACGAATGACATTTATGTTACGCCTCCGCAAGTTTTACGGGCAAGTGCTTGATTCACAAAGCACTTGCCTGCAAAGTTGCGGCGGCGTAGCGTAAAAGGGGCCGGCGTAAGCGCGCGTAATTCAAATGATCCCGTAGGGGGCGTGGATCATTTAAATTAGGCGTGTTCCCGCGCCGAACGTACTGCGCATGCGCCGTCCCTAAAAGTTCCCGATGTGCATTGTGGTAATTGACGTCACAACATCATGACGACATCATTGGTATCGACGTGAACTTAATTGGCGTCCAGCGCCATTCAAAGACGACTTACGCAAACAACGTAAAATTTTCAAATCGCGACGCGGGAACGACATCCATACTTAACATTGGATGCGCCTCCTAATAGCAGGAGCAACGTAACGACGAAAATGACGTACGCAAACTACGTAAAAAACTACCGCCGGGCGCACGTACGTTCGTAAATCGGCGCAAGTATGTAATTTGCATACTGTACGCTGACATCTATGGGAGCGCCACCTAGCGGCCAGCGGCAGAATGCACCCTAAGATACGACGGTGTAAGAGACTTATGCCAGTTGGATCTTAGGCTAATGTCGGCGTATCTTGCTTTCTGAATACAGAAAGTAGATACACCCGCGCTACTTAGCAATTACGCGGCGTATCTATGGATACGCCGGCGTAATTGCTCTCTAAATCTACCCCACTATTTTTTACTTTTTGCTACAATAAATATCCCATTTAAAAAAAAAAAAAGAAAATGTTCTCAGTTTAGGCCGATACGTATTCTTCTACCTATTTTTGGTTAAAAAAAGCGCAATAAGCGTATAGTGACTGGCTTGCACAAAAGTTATAGCGTCTACAAAATTAGGGGACATAATTATGATTTTTTTTTTTTTTTTTTTTTTTACTGGTAATGGCGGCGATCTGCGATTTTTATTGGGACTGCTACATTGCGGCGGACGCATCGGACACTTTTGACACATTTTTGGGACCATTCACATTTATACAGCGAACAGTGCTATAAATATGCACTGATTATTGTATAAATGTGACTGGCAGGGAAGGGGGTTAACACTAGGGGGCGAGGAAGGGGTTAAATGTGTAACCTGGGAGTGATTCTTACTGTGGGGGAGGTGACCGTTTTTTTTTTTGTTTCGCGCTATAAACAAAAATAGGGCGAGAATTTTGAAAAAAAAATAAATATTTTTAACTTTTTTCTATAATAAATATCCCCAAAAAAAGATATAACATTTTTTTTTTCCTCATTTTAGGCCGATACGTATTCTTCTACCTATTTTTGGTAAACAAAAAAAAATCGCAATAAGCGTTTATCGATTGGTTTGCGCAAAATTTATAGCGTTTACAAAATAGGGGATAGTTTTATGGCATTTTTATTAATAATTTTTTTTTACTACTAATGGCGGCGTTCAGCGATTTTTTTTCGTGACTGCGACATTACGGCGGACACATCGGACAGTTTTGACGCATTTTTGGGACCATTGTCATTTTCACAGCGAAAAGTGCGAAAATGACACTGGCAGTGAAGGGGTTAACCACTAGGGGGCGCTGTAGGGGTTAAGTGTGCCCTCATGTGTGTTTCTAACTGGCTGTAGGCGTGATGTCACTGATCGTCTGTTCCCTATATCAGGGAACAGACGATCACTGTCACTGCCGCAGTGAAGAACGGGGAAGGTGTGTTTACACTCACCTCTCCCCGTTCTTCAGCTCCTGTGACCCGATCGCGGGACACCCCCTGGCGATCGGGTTCGCGGGTCCCACGGGCGCGGTCACGGAGCTTCAGGCCAGGTTGCGAGCGCGCCGCTGGCGGTGCACTCGTGACCCACGGCTGGGCTTTTTAAGAGGACTTATATATACATCCCTGTGCCCAGCCGTGCTATTCTGCCGACGTATATCGTCGTGCGGCGGTCCTTAACCACTTAAGCCCCGGACCAATATGCTGCCTAAAGACCCAAGGTGTTTTTACAGTTCGGGACTGCGTCGCTTTAACAGACAATTGCGCAGTCGTGCGGCGTGGCTCCCAAACAAAATTGGCGTCCTTTTTCCCCCACAAACAGAGCTTTCTTTTGGTGGTATTTGATCACCTCTGCGGTTTTTATTTTTTGCGCTATAAACAAAAATAGAGCGCCAATTTTGAAAAAAATGCAATATTTTTTACTTTTTGCTATAATAAATATCCCCCAAAAACATATATAACATTTTTTTTCCTCAGTTTAGGCCGATACGTATTCTACCTATTTTTGGTAAAAAAAATCGCAATTAGCGTTTATCGATTGGTTTGCGCAAAATGTATAGCGTTTACAAAATAGGGGATAGTTTTATTGCATTTTTATAAAAAAATTTTTTTTTTACTACTAATGGCGGCGATCAGCGATTTTTTTCATGACTGCGGCATTATGGCGGACACTTCGGACAATTTTGACACATTTTTGGGACAATTGTCATTTTCACAGCAAAAAATGCATTTAAATTGCATTCTTTATTGTGAAAATGACAGTTGCAGTTTGGGAGTTAACCACAGGTGGCGCTGTATGATTTGGTGTACACTGTGTGTGTGTTTACAACTGTAGGGGGGTGTGGCTGTAGGAATGACGTCATCGATCGTGTCTTCCCTATAAAAGGGATCACTCGATCAATGCGCCGCCATAGTGAAGCACGGGGAAGCCGTGTTTACATACGGCTCTCCCCGTTCTTCAGCTCCGGGGAGCGGCGCCGGCACCAGAGGACAGCAGATGGTCGGAGGAATCCTCCTAATTATCTCATCTATAGAAAATATAAGAAGTCCCCCTAGGAGGGTCTCCGCTGACACCTCTGCTATGTCCCCGGCCGGTCCCCGGAGGGCAGAGGGCAATTATTTACAGATAAATATTCCCTTTGAATGTTTGAGTTAGAAAAGATTTTACAGTACCGAGATTTTATCAGTACCGAGATAGTCCCTCCCAAACCATTGAATGGGTGGCGCGGGGTCCAACTTCAGCTACTGGTCCCTCGCCCCCCACTCGCCCCCTTTTTTATAAGATTTTACAGTAATTATGAACAATCGTTTTTCTATACATCGTCCCCCAGCCTGTAGGATAGAATCGAGGAGATTGGTTCCCATCACACACACTGGCTGGTCTTCTTACTATTTAGTGTTCCTCTCCTCCACCGCCGCCGCCATCTCACTTCCTTGTATCGCGGCAACGGCGCTGTGACTGGCCGGAGCCGCGATGACGTCACTCCCGTTAAAGTTTTCCGGCAAGTATAGCCTTTTGGTGCGCCCCCTAGACAAAACAAGCAGTTACTCCACAGCCCCACTGCATGGGAGAATTGTTTTATGGAGTTCTTCTTTAAAGCAGTGTTCCGGCCAATAAAAAATAAAATAAAAGCCAGCAGCTACACATACTGCAGCTACTGGCTTTTAATGAATGGACACTTACCTGTCCTGGAGTCCCTCGATGTCGGTATCGATGTTTCCATCGGCTGTCCAGTACTGCTGCTGCCGCCGATATTGCGGGTAAGGGAACATGGCAGTGTAGCCTTTCGGCTTCACGCCGGGAACCAGGGGCGTCATTAGGCCCGGGCTTGGGGGGCTGGAGCCCCGAATGGGACCCCGAAAAGCCCCAAGTCTATTGAACGATGCTTTGTATTGTTGGCCCTGAGCGCCGGGGCTGTGGCTGAGTGAGGCTGAGTGCGGCCGAATGTAGCTGGGGCCGAGTGTGGCTGAGTGCGGCTGGGGCCGAGTGTGGCCGAGTGCGGCTGGGGCCGAGTGTGGCCGAGTGCGGCTGGGGCCGAGTGCGGCTGGGGCCGAGTGTGGCCGAGTGCGGCTGGGGCCGAGTGCGGCCGGGGCCGAGTGTGGCCCAGTTCGGCCGAGTGGGGCCGAGTGCGGCTGGGGCCGAGTGTGGCCGCGTTCGGCCGAGTGGGGCTGGGGCCGAGTGTGGCCGAGTGAGGCTGGGGCCGAGTGTGGCCGAGTGCGGCTGGGGCCGAGTGTGGCCGAGTGAGGCTGGGGCCGAGTGGGGCCGAGTGCGGCTGGGGCCGAGTGGGGCCGCGTTCGGCCGAGTGTGGCTGGGGCCGAGTGTGGCCGAGTGAGGCTGGGGCCGAGTGTGGCCGAGTGAGGCCGAGTGCGGCTGGGGCCGAGTGTGGCCGAGTGTGGCTGAGTTCGGCCGAGTGCGGCTGGGGCCGAGTTCGGCCAAGTGCGGCTGGGGCCGAGTTCGGCCGAGTGCCATAGGTCCCGCCTTCTGGAGCCTGCAACGCCAATGCCAGGAGGACCATGGGTCATGTGTCCATCATAGCCTGCAGAATCTCCAGAAGGTGGGAATTTCAAATGCAGCCGCCAAACAATATCCCTGCTCGCTCGGGCGGGCGGCTCTCCTCTCTCTCCTCGGCATGGCAGCTACTCGCCGCCTTCTCGGCATGGCAGCTCCTCTCCTCCTCCACGGCATGGCAGCTCCTCTCCTCCTTCTCGGCATGGTAGCTCCTCTCCTCTCTGACAGAGACAAGTGACTAAATGCCTGCTCCCTGCTGTGACCGCACACCACGGCTGAGCTCAGGTAAGTCAGTGTGTGTATCTATGCCATTGTCAGTAGGTCAGTGTGTGTTAAGGTCATGCAGGTCAGTGGTTAGTGGTCAGCATTGATGGGCACTGGTAAGTCACACAACCCCACCACCCAGCCCCAAAGAAAAGCTACGCTACGCCACATACAACACCACTAATCCCCCCCCCCCCCCCGGTTCTGGCCTTGGACTTCGGGCTGAAGCCCCTGGTCTTTTTGCCACCTAGCAACGCCCCTGCCGGGAGACCCTACTGCACATGCGCGAGGCCCCGCTCCTATCTCCTAATGGCCTGGCGGCCAGGGAAGGAGGAGGGAGCCCCACAGTGACGTCACAGGTCAAGGCCCAGACTCCTGAAAGTGGGAAAGGATACCTGTCAAAAAAAAAAAAAGGTATCCTGTTCCCCCTCCCCCACGAAAGGGGCCATTTGTGACACCGGAGGGGGGGGGGGGCAATCAGATGAGCTGAAGTTCCACTTAAGAATTACCATTGGTCCTTACAGTGACCATGTGTAGTGGTGATCATTGATTCCAAAGCTATTGAATGCGCCCACATAGGCTGATTTGTCACCTACCTTCTTGGGCAAAGACTGGGTACTGTTAAAAGGTGGGCTTTGGATGGCATGGCACCATATGTGATCACATTCTCTGAAAAAACACAAAGTGCAGGAGTCAAGGATAATACATTCTGGATAACGGAGGGCGACCCATGTAGGGTGTTGAAATGAAGGTGACCTTCAGCTGGTGTGTGTGAGTGTTTGAGTTACTTACGTGGCACAGGTACATTGACGACATATTTTTTAGGCTACTAAATGCAGGTGTATCCTATAGCACAGCTAAAGGCTCCTGAAAGTAAAAAAAATCCCAAATCCAGCTACTATAATGGTGCACAAGCCTCAAAAGACCTCCTTTACCTCCCCTGACCGGGACGATCCTCCTTTATTTGTGTCTCACATGTCCCCCCCACCCCACCCCTTTCCCAGGCACTGCAGCTCACGTAGGAGGGTTTCAGCAACAAGTGGCAGTGGTGTCAATCCAGAAAACAGTGGGCGGGACTAAATGTGGTTGATTGCGGATTGACAAGTTGTAGGCTTGTGAATTTATAGTGACAACGCCGATAGCCACAACCCCTGCAACATTTTAGTGCCATGAGGCACAACCTACATGAAAGTAGCATAAATTCGGGAGCAGTGCAGCATTGTTGCCCACCTCATCACAGGAAGCTGCAAAAGGTTGACTTCACTGGCAGGATCAACAAGGCGATTGGAAGAAGCCAGAAAGCGGTGGTGCGAAAAGGCAGAGGCGCCCATAATCGTGCATTCAGCGATTCCCAGCTTTGCTACTTCTCCCAGGTGGGTCTATGGGAGCTCGGGAGAAGCAGCAAAAGGGGTAACACTGAGCAAGCGGTTACAGGCACCTCTGCTGCTTGGACCACCGACGGGCCTTTTGACCTCCTCCAACCAACTCAATACAGCACCTGCCTGAGAGTCTTTCAGGGGATCCAGAATTGGGACCACCAAGGCATTAAACGTGACCTACTTAACCCTGCATGGAGACGGGATATTCGGCACCTGCGCCCAAAAAAGGTGCATGTCTTTACCCTGCTGGGTTACCACAAACTCAGCAGATGTAAGCCATTTATTTTCCTATCGAATGATTAACCTTTTTTGAGGGTATAACTACATTAGAGCCACATATTACGCTATAAGGGCTCCCCATCCCCCTCTCTTTTTGGGGTGGACACCCGGAGCCTTCCTATGGGTTTCTAATCTGCCACTGAGACAGGATCACTCGGACTTCTGTGGACCACCATATCTTAAATCCCAGGATGAACAGGCGTTTGTTGGACTTTGCATGGGAGCCAAGCAAAAGGCCAGTCAAGTTCCTCCTCCCCAAACTCGCTCCTCCATGTCTTTATGGACCTTGCTTTGTGCACTGGTGCGCAGTCATGTTGGAACAGGAAGGGGCCGCCCCCAAACTGTTCCCAAAAAGTTGGAAACATGAAATCGCTACAGCCCATTAAAGCGAACAGTTTATCTGATGCATATTTCCCTGTAGCCAGAGGGCGGGAGCTGGGAAAAGAAGCACGCTGCACTGGGCGTGGGCTGGGTGGAGAAGCAAGCCGTGATTTGTCATCATTGTGATGATTATGGCTTACAGCTCATGAAAACCCCAAATCCACAATCTCAGAAAATTGGAATATTCTCATATTCTAATCAGATAATGAAGCCATAAACACCTGAAAATGGTTCCTGAGCCTTTAAATGGTCTCTCAGTCTGGTTCAGTAGGAATCACAATCATGGGAAAGACTGCTGACCTGACAGTTGTGCATAAAACCATCATTGACACCCTCCATAAGGAGGGAAAGTCTCAAAAGATAATTGCAAAAGAAGTTGGATGTTGCCAAAGTGCTGTATCAAAGCACATTAATAGACAGTTATGTGGAAGAAAAAAGGTGCACAAGCAGCAAGGATGAGCGCAGCCTAGAGAGCATTTTCAGGAAAAGGCCATTCAAAAGTGTTTCACAAGGAGTGGACTGAGGCTGGAGTCAGAGCATCAAGAGCCACCACACACAGACGGATCCTGGACATGGGCTTCAAATGTCATATTCCTCGTCACCCCACTCCTGAGCAACAAACAACGTCAGAAGCGTCTTACCTGGGCTAAAGGAAAACACACCTGGTCTGGTGCTCAGTGGTCCAAAGTCCTCTTTTCTGATGAGAGCAAATTTTTCATCTCATTTGGAAACCAAGGAGCCGGAGTATGGAGGAAGAATGGAGGAAACCAAGGAACCGGAGTATGGAGGAAGAATGGAAGAAACCAAGGAGCCGGAGTATGGAGGAAGAATGGAGGAAACCAAGGAGCCAGAGTATGGAGGAAGAATTGAGGAAACCAAGGAGCCGGAGTATGGAGGAGGAATGGAGGAAACCAAGGAGCCGGAGTATGGAGGAAGAATGGAGGAAACCAAGGAACCGGAGTATGGAGGAAGAATGGAAGAAACCAAGGAGCCGGAGTATGGAGGAAGAATGGAGGAAACCAAGGAGCCAGAGTATGGAGGAAGAATTGAGGAAACCAAGGAGCCAGAGTATGGAGGAGGAATGGAGGAAACCAAGGAGCCGGAGTATGGAGGAAACCAAGGAGCCGGAGTATAGAGGCAGAATGGAGGAAACCAAGGAGCCGGAGTATGGAGGAAGAATGGAGGGAACCAAGGAGCCGGAGTATGGAGGAAGAATGGAGGAAACCAAGGAGCCGGAGTATGGAGGAGCAATGGAGGAAACCAAGGAGCCGGAGTATGGAGGAAGAATGGAGGAAACAAAGGAGCCGGAGTATGGAGGAAGAATGGAGGAAACCAAGGAGCCGGAGAATGGAAGATGAATGGAGGAAACCAAGGAGCCGGAGTATGGAGGGAGAATGGAGGAAACCAAGGACCTGGAGTATGGCGGAAGAATGGAGGAAACCAAGGAGCCGGAGTATGGAGGAGGAATGGAGGAAACCAAGGAGCTGGAGTATGGAGGAAGAATGGAGGAAACCAAGGAGTCGGAGTATGGAGGAAGAATGGAGTAAACCAAGGAGCCGGAGAATGGAGGAAGAATGGAGGAAACCAAGGACCCGGAGTATGGAGGAGGAATGGAGGAAACCAAGGAGCTGGAGTATGGAGGAAGAATGGAGGAAACCAAGGAGCCGGAGTATGGAGGATGAATGGAGGAAACCAAGGAGCCGAAAGAATGGAGGAGGAATGGAGGAAACCAAGGAGCCAGAGTATGGAGGAAGAATGGAGGAAACCAAGGAGCTGGAGTACGGAGGAAGAATGGAGGAAACCAAGGAGCCGGAGTATGGAGGAGGAATAGAGGAAACCAAGGAGCCGGAGTATGGAGGAAGAATGGAGAGGCACACACTGCAAGATGCTTGAAGTCCAGTGTGAAGTTTCCACAGTCTGTGATGATTTGGGGAGCCGTGTCATCTGCTGGTGTTGGTCCACTGTGCTTCATTAAGTCCGGGGTCACCGCAGCCGTCTACCAGGAGATTTTGGAGAACTTCATGCTTCCTTCCGCAGACAAGCTCTATGGGGATGCCGACTTAATTTTCCAGCAGGACTTGGCACCTCCCCCACACTGCCAAAAGCACCAAAACCTGGTCACATGACCGTGGGATTACTGTGCTTGATTGGCCAGCAAACTCGCCTAACCTGAACCCCATAGAGAATCTATGATAGAGAATCTATGGGGCATTGCCAAGAGAAGGATGAGAGACATGAGACCCAACAGTGCAGAACAGCTGAAGGCCGCTATTGAAGCATCCTGGTCTTCCATAACACCTCAGCAGTGCCACAGGCTGATCGCTTCCATGCCATGCTGCGATACGGCACTGTGTCGCTTTAACTGACAATTGCACGGTCGTGCGACGTGGCTCCCAAACAAAATTGGCGTCCTTTTTTCCCCCCACAAATAGAGCTTTCTTTTGGTGGTATTTGATCACCTCTGCAATTTTTATTTTTTGCTATAATAAATCTCCCCAAAAAAGATATAAAAAAAATGTTTTTTCCTCAGTTTAGGCCGATACGTATTCTTCTACCTTTTTTGGTAAAAAAAAAATCGCAATAAGCGTTTATCGATTGGTTTGCGCAAAATTTATAGCGTTTACAAAATAGGGGTTTTATGGCATTTTTATAAAAAACATTTTTTACTACTAATGGCGGAGATCAGCGTGTTTTTTCGTGACTGCGACATTATGGCGGACACTTCGGACACTTTTGACACATTTTTGGGACAATTGTCATTTTCACAGCGAAAAGTGCTATAAAAATGCACCGATTACTGTGAAAATGATAATGGCAGTGAAGGGGTTAAGCACTAGGGGGCGCTGTAGGGGTTAAGTGTGACCTATTGTGTGTTTCTTACTGTAGGGGGGGCGGGGCTGGACGTGTGACATCACTGATCGTCATTCCCTATATCAGGGAACAGACGATCACTGACACTGCCACAGTGAAGAACGGGGAAGGTGTGTTTACACACAGCTCTCCCAGTTCTTCAGCTCCGGGGACCGATCGCGGGACACTGGTGTCGATCGGGTCCGCAGATCCCGCGGGTGCGGTCACGGAGCTTCTGACAGGGTCGCGAGCGCGCCGCCAGCAGCGCGCTTGCAACCCTGTCAGAAGCTCCGTGGCTGGGCTCTTAAAGAGGACGCATATATACGTCCCTGTGCCCAGCCGTGCCATTCTGCCGACGTATATCGGCATGCGGCGGTCCTTAAGCACTTCCCGACCGCCGCATGTAAATGTACGTCCACAGAATGGCACATACAGGCAAATGGGCGTACAGGTACGTCCTTGCCTTCTAGCGGGTGAGGGGTCCGATCGGGACCCCCCCGCTACATGCGGCGGTCGGATTCCTGCGGGGAGCGATCCGGGACGACGGCGCGGCTATTCGTTTCTAGCCGCCACGTCGCGATCGCTCCCCGGAGCTGAAGAACACGGCTTCCCCGTGCTTCACTGTGGCGGCTGCATCGATCGAGTGATCCCTTTTATAGGGAGACTCGATCGATGACGTCAGACCTACAGCCACACCCCCCTACAGTTGTAAACACACACTAGGTGAACCCTAACTCCTACAGCGCCCCCTGTGGATAACTCCCAAACTGCAACTGTCATTCCCACAATAAACAATGCAATTTAAATGCATGTTTTGCTGTGAAAATGACAATGGTCCCAAAAATGTGTCAAAATTGTCCGATGTGTCTGCCATAATGTCGCAGTCACGAAAAAAATCGCTGATCGCCGCCATTAGTAGTAAAAAAAATTTTTTTTATAAAAATGCCATAAAACTATCCCCTATTTTGTAAACGCTATAAATTTTGCGCAAACCAATCGATAAACGCCTATTGTGATTTTTGTTACCAAAAATAGGTAGAAGAATACGTATCGGCCTAAACTGAGGAAAAAAAATTGTATATATGTTTTTGGGGGATATTTATTATAGCAAAAAGTAAAAAATATTGCATTTTTTTCAAAATTGTCGCTCTATTTTTGTTTATAGCGCAAAAAATAAAAAACGCAGAGGCGATCAAATACCACCAAAAGAAAGCTCTATTTGTGGGGAAAAAAGGATGCCAATTTTGTTTGGGAGCCACGTCGCACGACCGCGCAATTGTCTGTTAAAGCGACGCAGTGCCGAATCGCAAAACCTGGCCTGGGCATTTAGCTGCCTAAAGGTCCGGGGCTATACCAGTAATCTGAACAGAAAACAAGAAGTAGGTAAATAAATGGGGTTGTGTGCCTTCTCTGGATTGGGTAGCGTGGTTGTGAAAAGCCAGTCCGTAACATTAGTCTTCTCGAACAGGGGTCTCCAAACTGCGGCCCTGGGGCCGGATGTGGCCCTTTGCTTGCCATAATGTGGCCCTTGAAGCATTATTCCATCCAATTTAAATGGGGCATAATTCTTGTTGCTGACACCAATGGGGCACTATTCCTCCAACCGACGCCATCAATTCTTTCCATTATCACCAACGATGGGGCACCAGTCCTCCCACTGTCACCAAAGATATGGAATTTACTCCCACTGGACATTTTTTACACCCAATGGCCCTAGTCTGGCCCCCCTAAAGTCTGAAGGACCGTAAACTGGCCCTTTGTTTAGAAAGTTTGGAGACCCCTGATCTTGAGGAACAAGAGCACGTGTTTAAAGCCAATCTTAACATATGGGTAGGACCCTTATATACGAAAGTAGACCTTTTAACATTTCAACAGTGCTTTCCATGTTATAATATTTCCTGATGCTTTCTCACCATTTGTTGCTCTAATATTCCAATTATCTTCTGAATCTAAATACACCGTCAGAGATTGAGTTGTCTTTTTTCGCCAATGATGTACCCAATGCTTGTACGGTGTGAGGAACAAGGAAATTCAAGATGGATGAAGTAGAAAAACTTTACTGACACCTGAAAGACAAATGTTATCACTCCACCGAAAAGGTTCCACGAGGTTTTGGAAGATGTTGGTGAATTAAAGCCATCTAATCTCTTCTTCATTCTCTCAGACTCTGGTGACCTCAATGTCTCTGAATTAAAGTAGAACTCCTAGGGTGGGAAGGGACTAAACCCGCCTTATTCAACCTTTTTATCGCAAAGGAACCCCTTGAAATAATACATTTTAGGTTGTCACTAAAATAAAAAGATCAGACACAGCTCAAGGAACCCCTAAGCAACCTCCTGAAGAGCAGAGGTGAAGAAAAGAGTTGCCTGTAGATACTCTTCTGAGGTAAGTGAATAGGGCACTCTTACCAGCTATGTTCAGGCCCGGATTTCCCACAAGGCCACTGAGGCCAGGCCTTGGGGCGGCAGGGCTCCAAGGGGCGGCAGTGGCATGGAGTCCCCAGACGCCCGTAACATACAGTTAAGGGCAGTAAGTTATGGGGGAATCCGCTCGCTCGTTAAGTGATTGTGGCGATGTTGCCGAAATCACTTGTAAAATAGGTGCTGCCGTCCGTCCTCCCCTCCCCCCCCCCACATACCTCTCTCTGCTGGCTCTGTCTTCGGGACTCTGTCCTCCCCCCGGCCACGAGTCTGTCTCCTGTCCCTGCTGCCGATGTACACAGTGAGAGGGGAGAGCTGTGCTCTTCCCATCTCAGCTGTGACAGGAGTTCTAGCACAGCGCTAGGACTCCTGTTTTGGAGGTGACAGGGTCAATAAAGAGAACATGTCACCTGCAAATGCTATCACACAGGGAATTGTTTTCTCCTGTGTGATGGCAAAAAAGTTAAGTGAAAAAAAAAAATGATAAAAAATAAATAAATAATAAGAAATAATAATTAAATTAATAAAATAAAAAAGTAAAGAATAAGAAAAATAATAAGAAAAATATACAAAAATTAAAAAAAGTAAGCGACAAGCTACAAATAAATAAAAATAAAAAAAGTGATAAAAAGGTAAAAAAACAAACAAAACATATTTGAACTAACCATGCCGCACATTCTCCGTTGATTTTGGGGTGGGGGTTCGGTTGGCGGGGAGGGGGTGCATTGTGGAACCTGGCCTTGGGGCGGCAGGGAGAGCAAATCCGGCCCTGGCTATGTTGGACACGCCTGTCTTCTGACAGTGGGTCATATGAGCTTAGGGTCCTGGACTGTCTGGATCCGCTGTCGGTCCCGATGGGTCAAGATGCGTAGTTCCCTGATCGCAGCTGCTGGATGCCACAGGAAACGTCCCTTCCAGGTCGAGTCAGACTGGGTACTCACCGGGTTTTTTTTACTCGTGGGCTCCAACAAAACAATATAAAAGAAAAAGGCTCCAAATGGTGCAGGTCAACCAAAAAAATGTTTTATTGGAACAAGTCATATGACAAATGACAAGATAAAAAAGTCACCACAAATCGTAAAAATAAGTATAAAAAGCAATGTGGGGTGCAGTAAATACTGGCCAGCACCCCACATTGCTTTTTATTGTACTACACATCTTATTTATACTTCTACTACACATCTTATTTATACTTATACTACACATCTTATTTATACTTCTACTACACATCTTATTTATACTTCTACTACACATCTTATTTATACTTCTACTACACATCTTATTTATACTTATACTACACATCTAGACCCATCGGGACAGTTTACTTCTTCTCAACAGTGGATCCAGACCATGCAGAACCCCAAGCTCATATGACCCACTGTCAGAAGACAGGCGTGTCCAACATAGCTGGTAAGAGTACCCCATTCACTTACCTCAGAAGAGTATTAAGAGTGACAGGCAAGTCTTTTCTTCACCTCTACTATTTGGTGTCACTTCAATAGGAAGAAGTTTCATTTACGGACATTGGAAGCCTATATTTATGTTTGGGACTTCACCATATATCACTTACAGTGTGTTTTGCATACATGTTCTGTTTAGTTATTCACCTTGAAGTTTATACACTATGGGCCAGATTCACGTAGTTCCGCGTAACTTAGCCGCGGCGTAACGTATCTGATTTACGTTACACCGCCGCAAGTTTTACGGGAAAAAACTTCAAGATTCACAAAGCACTTACCTGTAAACTTGTGGTGGCGTAGCCTAAATCCACCCGGCGCAAGCCCGCCTAATTCAAATAGGGCGGGAACCATTTAAATTAGGCGCGTTCCCGCGCAGAACGTACTGCGCATGCTCCGTCCCTAAAATTTCCCGACGTGCATTGCGCTAAATGACGTCGCAAGGACGTCATTGGTTTCGACGTTAACGTAAATGGCGTTCAGCGCCATTCACGGACGACTTACGCAAATGACGTGAAATTTCGAAATTCGACATGGGAACGACGGCCATACTTAACATTGGCTAGACCACCTAGGGGGCATGTTTATCTTTACGACGCGTATCTCTACGGAAACTATGTAAATTTACAGCGACGGGCAAAGCGTAAGTTCGTGAATCGGCGTAACTAGTCATTTGCATATTCTACGCCGACCGCAATGGAATCGCCACCTAGCGGCCGGCCTAGAATTGCAGCCTAAGATCCGACGGTGTAAGTCACTTACACCTGTCGGATCTTAGGGAGATCTATGCGTCACCTGATTCTATGAATCAGGCGCATAGATACGACCTTCGTATCTCAGAGATACGACGGCGTATCAGGAGATACGCCGTCGTATCTCTTTTATGAATCTGGCCCTAAGTTTTTTTACTGTGTTTTTTTGCTTTAATACTGAAGAGCAATCCCTTAGGCCTCGTACACACGACAGAGTTTCTCGGCAGAATTCAGCGAGAAACTCGGTCAGAGCCGGATTCTGCCGAGAAACTCTGTCGTCTGTACACTTTTGGCCCGATGGATCCGCCGAGGAACTCGTCGAGAAAATAGAGAACATGTTCTCTATTTTCTCGTTGTTCTATGGGAGAAGGCGGCCCGCTGAGCTCCTCGGCGGCTTCATCCCTGAACTCGACGAGGAACTCGATGTGTTTGGCACGTCGAGTTCCTCTGTGGTGTGTACGAGGCCTCACACATTTATATTATTAGTGCTACACTATCTTCCCACCATTCCTATTAGACTTTGAGTGTTAGCAGCTTTCACTTTTGTTTTGTTCTTGGGTTTTAGCGCAGTTTTTTTCCCTCTATTTTAACCTCCTGAAGAACCTGGAGTTCCATGGAACCCTGGTTAAGAATCCAAAGAAAATGCCGGTTCCTTGGTTACTCCAGAGGAACCCTTGGGAAAAATGCCCCACACATTGGTGGCATTATAAAGAATGTCCCCTTACATTGGCCATCAGAATGCCACCCTTAGACAGCTAAGAAAAATATATTGGTGACATGTAGCTGGCTCTGCCAATGGCATCGGCCCTGGATCTTTGCAGGAACCATAACATGGAAAACCAGTCAGCCACAGCTTAAATAACCCCCTAGCAACCTCTGGAGGAACCTTGATTAAAGCGGATCTCCACTCTAAAGTGAAGTCGCGCTGATCGGCACCCTCCCCCCTCCGGTGTCACATTTGACACCTTTCAGGGGGAGGGGGGTGCAGATACCTGTCTACAGACAGGTATCTGCACCCACTTCCGGCCCTACGATACGGGCAAAAGACGGGATTTTTTTCTTACTTCCCGTCCGTCCCCCGTTGTATGCTGGGAACACTCGGCTCCCAGCACACAGTGGGAGCCAATCGGCGTAGGGAACCGGGCAGTGAAGCCGGAGCGCTTCACTTCCTGGTTCCCTCACCGTGGATGGAGGGGGGAGCAGCAGGGTGACGAGCGATCGCTCATCATCTGCTGCGGACGGCGCTGGACTCCAGGACAGGTAAGTGTCCTTATATTAAAAGTCAGCAGCTGCAGTATTTGTAGCTGCTGGCTTTTAATATATTTTTTTAGTGGCACATCCGCTTTAAGAATGGCTGGCTTAAATCCAATGAAAATGCTGATTTCTTGGTTACTCCAGAGGAGCCCTTAAAACAAATGTCAGGTTTTGGGGAACCCCTGCTAAAGTAAATTCATTAGTGGTCAGTGGGAAAAATCCTCCTCACATCGGTGACCATTGGAAAAAAGCTCCCCACATTAGTGGCCAGTGGGAAAAATGCTCCCAACATTGGTGGCCAGTGGGAAAAATGCTCCCTTACATTGGTGGCCAGTGGGAAAAAAGCTCCCCACATTGGTGGCCAGTGGGAAAAAAGCTCCCCACATTGGTGGCCAGTGGGAAAAAAGCTCCCCACATTGGTGGCCAGTGGGAAAAAAGCTCCCCACATTGGTGGCCAGTGGGAAAAAAGCTCCCCACATTGGTGGCCAGTGGGAAAAAAGCTCCCCACATTGGTGGCCAGTGGGAAAAAAGCTCCCCACATTGGTGGCCAGTGGGAAAAAAGCTCCCCACATTGGTGATCAGTGGGAAAAATGCTTCCTTTACATTGGCCCTCAGAATGCAACTCTTAGGCTGCGTACACACGTTCGGTCCAAACCGATGAGGATGGTCCGACGGACCGTTTTCATCGGTTCACCGCTGAAGTGGCCTGACGGTCTGATGTGCGTACACACCATCAATTCAAAATCCGATCGGGTCAGAACGTGGTGACGTAAAACACACTGAAAAAAATGGAGTTCAATGCTTCCAAGCATGCATCGACTTGATTCTGAGCATGCGCGGGTTTTGAACCGATGCGTTTGTGTACTAACCATCGGTTTGGACCTATCGGTTAGCGGTCCATCGGTTCGATTTTAAAGCAAGTTCTAAAATTTTTGTCCGAAGGACAACAGACCGATGGGCGGTACACACAGACGGTTTGGACCGATTGAAACTGGACTTCAGGCCGTTTTCATCGGTTTGGACCGTCCGTGTGTACGCGGCCTCACAGACAGCTAAAAAAAATATTGGCGACATGTAGCTGGCTCTTCCAATGGCATCGGCCCTGGATTTTTGCAGGCACCATCAAATGAAAGACCAGTCAGCCACAGCTCAAGGAACCCCCTAGCAACCTCTGGACGAACCCTGGTTGAGAATGGCTGGACTAAAAGGAAACAAAAAAAAAAGCCCTACAATCAAAACTTTCCTCCAATTAAACTTTCCTAGACTATATTCCCGTCTTTCTCAACCATGTATCCCAAATAATTCCTGGATTGCTTTCGTAGCCATCGATTCCTTTTACACCCCAATGGCCAACCGTACATACAGAACTGGTGGTGTATGGCAGCGGTTCTCAACCCTGTCCTCAAGTACCCCCAACAGGCCATGTTTGCAGGTTTTCCTTTATCTTGCACATGTGCTTTAAATCAAAATCAATGGTTTGGTATTTTGGACAGCTATTTTAGCTAAGAGAAATTCCCAAAACATGGCAACTGTTGGGGGTACTTGAGGACAGGGTTGAGAACCACTGGTGAGTGAGTGAATAACTTGTACAGCGCTACAAATGCAAACTGAATCGCCTCAAGGCGCTTGGTATCCATTGTCTTCCTTATCCTTCAGAAGAGGTGAGTCTTGAGTTTTTTCCTGAAGGCCAGATGATTTACTTCTATTCGGATGTTAGCTGGTAGCGCGTTCCACAGCCGAGGTCCTTGGACTGTGAATCTTCGTTCTCCTTTTGACTTGTAGCGGGACTTGGGGATTTGAAGTAGATTTTGGCTGGCTGTTCGAAGAACGCGATTGGGGTTGTAGTATTTTATTTTCTCGCATAAATACTGAGGGGCGATTCCTTGTGTACATTTGTGAGTGAGGCAGAGGGCCTTGAATGTGACTCGATCCTTTACGGCTAACCAATGAAGGGTCCTCAGGGACGGGGTGATCGATTCCCAGGGGTTTTTTGCCCCCGTTATCAGTCTGGCTGCCGTGTTCTGGACGACTTGTAGACGGGAAATCTGGTATTTGGGGAGTCCGAGGTAGAGGGAGTTTGCATAATCGAGCATGGAGTTGATAATTGTTCAAACTACTACTGGTGTATGGTACAGCCTAGTGTTATAGAGCCATTTAAAGTAGAATTCCAGGTTTAATATGACTTCAAATAGTTCAGTTGGGCCAAGCTGGCCTAAAGGAACTATTTTCATTTCATAACTATGCGTCTGTTCTTTTTCTTGTAACGGATGGTAGTAGCACTGGCGCTGTGTGCGGTAGCCATACGGGCAAAATCCTGTCTGCTGCCAGAACTAGAGTCGGGCTGAATGCTTCTACACTATTCAGAAGCAGCCTTGTATTTTTATCAATGAATACAAGGCTTGTTCTGATTGGCCAAGGTGGAAATCCTGACATCATCTGCCTACCGCTCCACCTAGGGCCAAATCAGAGGAATCCTTGCAGCGTCCATAGCGCCCCCTCTGTCCTGCACCCGTCACTCAACAATAGATTATTGCATTGCATGAATCTATCTATTGTCGCCACTGCCGCCCACTATTCAGGTGTCCGGCCCCCTGTATAACAGCGGTGGGGGTGTTTTGGAAGTGCCTGATTAGAGCCAGCGGCCTGTGGGCTCTAATCGGCTTCCAAATGGTTAACCAGAGGGCGCACGGCTGTGCGTTCCCTGGTTAAACCATGCTGTGTCAGGGAACGCTGACCCGCCTCTCAGCCAATCAGATGCACCGGGTCTTGTTACCGACATCGAGGGTGGGAGAAGACATTGAGGGAGCATGGAGAGGACGGCGGCAGCGCTGACCTGAGGGAGGTAAGTGCTGGGGACAAACTGGCTGCATTTGGGGACGAAACTGGCGGCATTTGGGGACGAAACTGGCGGCATTTGGGGACGAAACTGGGGACAAACTGGCGGCAATTGGGGACGAAACTGGCGGCAATTGGGGACGAAACTGGCGGCAATTGGGGACGAAACTTGGCGGCAATTGGGGACGAAACTGGCGGCAATTGGGGACGAAACTGGCGGCAATTGGGGACGAAACTGGCGGCAATTGGGGACGAAACTGGCGGCAATTGGGGACGCAATTGGGGACGAAACTGGCGGCAATTGGGGACGAAACTGGCGGCAATTGGGGACGAAACTGGCGGCAATTGCGGGGGAAACTGGCGGCAATTGCGGGGGAAACTGGCGGCAATTGCGGGGGAAACTGGCCGCAATTGCGGGGGAAACTGGCCGCAATTGCGGGGGAAACTGGCCGCAATTGGGGGAAGAAACTGGCGGCAATTGGGGACGAAACTGGCGGCAATTGGGGATGAAACTGGGGACAAACTGGCGGCAATTGGGGACAATACTGGCAGCAATTGGGGACAAAACTGGCGGCAATTGCGGGGGAAACTGGCGGCAATTGCGGGGGAAACTGGCGGCAATTGCGGGGGAAACTGGCGACAATTGCGGGGGAAACTGGCGGCAATTGCGGTGGAAACTGGTGGCAATTGGGGGACGAAACTGCCGGCAATTGGGGATGAAACTGGGGACAATACTGGCGGCAATTGGGGACAATACTGGCGGCAATTGGGGACAAAACTGACGGCAATTGCGGGGGAAACTGGCGGCAATTGGGGACGAAACTGGCGGCAATTGGGGGACAAACTGCCTGCATTTGGGGGGAAACTGACAGCATTTGGGGACGAAACTGGTGGCATTTGGGGACGAAACTGGTGGCAATTGGGGACGAAACTTCCGGCAATTGGGGACAAAACTGCCGGCAATTGGGGACAAAACTGGGGGCAAACTGGCAGCAATTGGGGACAAAACTGGCGGCATTTGGGGACGAAACTGGCGGCATTTGAGGGGACGAAACTGGTGGCATTTGAGGGGACGAAACTGGCGGCAATTGCGGGGGAAACTGGTGGCAATTGCGGGGGAAACTGGTGGCAATTGCGGGGGAAACTGGTGGCAATTGCGGGGGAAACTGGCGGCATTTGGGGACGAAACTGGCGGCATTTGGAGACGAAACTGGCGGCATTTGGGGACGAAACTGGCGGCATTTGGGGACGAAACTGGCAGAAATTGGGGGGCAAACTGGCTGCATTTGAGGGGGCAAACTGGCTGCATTTGAGGGGGCAAACTGGCTGCATTTGAGGGGGCAAACTGGTGGCGTTTGATGGGCACAGAGGCTGCATTTAATGGGCAGTGGTGGAAATTTATGGGGTTTTTTTTCTGTTTGTTTGCGCCCCCCAAAAAATTTGGACCACCAGCCTCCATTGAAGCCTTGTATACACGGATATAAATGCAAGGCTTCTCCTGAATGGCCGAGAAGCACTCAGCCTGACTCTAGTTCCGGCAGCAGAGGGGAGGTCGCCTCGCATTGCTACTAGAGTCCATTACAACACACACAGGGGCCACATCATTGAGGATTGGAAGTAGTTTGGTTGTACAAGCATTTTCTTTTAATAGAGTGGCAGTAAAAGAGGAAGACTGGTGGGAAAACCAGAGCAGGAATTTTTGGTAGAGCTGTGAAACGTAGAACCAAGTATCGGAAGAAACAGAAAGCCACACACAGAAGGATTCCCCAATTTTTTTTTTTATTGGTTGTCACCATCAGAGATCTCACACCGATTTGGCAGAGAGGCAGTGTGATCTATTTACACATGACTCAAGACTGAACACGCTGCCACCATTCTAAAATAATCTCATCACAGAACATGCTTTTCTGTACAAGGCTTGGCCCGACAGTGGCTCAAGGTCCCGCCCCCGAGGAACAAGCTCAGCCTTTTTCTTTTCAGGGCAGTATAGAGACAGTGTAGAAGTCAAAAGTGCCACTTTATTGGTAATCAGGTTCAGTCTGCCTCTGAAAAGTCTATTGATACAAGAAACACACAGACAGACAGAAGAGTCAATTCCCTTTTTTTTTTTTTTAAGAATTACAGTAAAAATAATTAAAACTTAACAGGCGTGCAAAACAAAAAAGCAGAGATCCAAAAGACGGCTGAAATCGCACGCAGCCGCCACACACAAACAAAAGGGTCCGACCGGCTGTGACATCATCAAACGAAGATGCGTCTGCCCAGTGTCGGGCCACAACCACCAATCGATTTTGGCAACACAAAAGAGATACAAAATGATAAAATCTAGTACAAAACAGATGTGCAAAACAGTCAGACGAGAGGGTCCCCCCTTCCGCCGCGGTATGATCATATACACAATCTAACATACAAACATTCTGAGCAAACTAAAATCATCGATTTTCATGAGAAACGTCATCAGCTGGAGACGCAGAGTGTTCCCCGTACAAGGAGGGGGGCTAGTGCAGTGCTGAACATCGCCACCCTGTGGTTGGGAGGCCCAGGCATGGACAGCGATGGACTGTAAACAGACCGGTCTTTATATTTTACGTACAGATTTTTCTCGTTCCAGGAAAAAAAATAAAAAATTAAAGCATAAAATTTCACGTTTCCAGCTTTGTGTGTTTAAAGGTGGAAAGCTTGCAGAATATCAGCAGACCATATGGCTTTCATGAAACAAAAAAAGGCTACAATTAACTTAATATAAAAAGATAAAATGATGGTTGATAATAGTAGTGGGAATAGCTCTGAGGAGGGAGGATTTGAGCCCATGGCAAGCTGTATAAATGGAGAATCTGAGAACTGGATACTAAGAGTTCTGAACCTTGAACTGGAGATTGATGGGTTGGATGGTTATTCCCAATCACAGCTCCGTGAATACGCACACTTCATGGAAGGCACCCTGGAAAAACTTCAGACAAGGAGAAGCAATTCTGACCAAAATAGCCCTAGCTGTGCACCTGTGTATTGGGGAACAACTTGGACCCAGACTATTTGAGACACTCTAGGGCCGGGCTACTTGGGTCCAACCCAGGCCAAGGCTACTTGGGTCCAACCCAGGCCCAGGCTACTTGGGTCCAACCCAGGCCCTGGCTACTTGGGTCCAACCCAGGCCCTGGCTACTTGGGTCCAACCCAGCCCCTGGCTACTTGGGTCCAACCCAGCCCCTGGCTACTTGGGTCCAACCCAGGCTACTTGGGTCCAACTCAGGCTACTTGGGTCCAACCCAGGCTACCTGGGTCCAACCCAGGCCAATGCTACTTGGGTCCAACCCAGGCCAAGGCTACTTGGGTCCAACCCAGGCCCAGGCTACTTGGGTCCAACCCAGGCCCAGGCTACTTGGGTCCAACCCAGGCCCAGGCTACTTGGGTCCAACCCAGGCCCAGGCTACTTGGGTCCAACCCAGGCCCAGGCTACTTGGGTCCACTCAGACTGCACAAAAAAACAAAAGGCGTAAAGGCCTGGTGCATTATCATTAGCACTTTATTTAAAATAAGAGTACATATTCACCAAAGGAATGAATGTACATGAACTCCAGAACCAGAAGGTCTTCAAGACAACGAAATCCAATATCACAGATTGTAAACCAGCTCTCCCCTTGTCCCCTTCTTCAGAGCAAAAAAAAAAAAAAAGAAGGAGGCATAGTCCCCGAAACACGTCATCTAGTTTACAAAGTTTGCCTGATATTGAATTTTGTTGCCTTCTGGAGTTCATATACAACGCTGTCACATTAATTGCTTTTGTGAGTATGTACTCTTATTTAAAATAAAGTGCTAATGATAATGCACTAGACACCTTTGGGACCTTTGTCTTAATTCTTGTTCAGTTGCAAGATTCCCTGATCTCAGGAGGGTAGCGTTGGCTCTATGCGCTGGTCCCGTTTAGGAATTGATGGATACCCCCTGTGGTTAGCAGTCGGTTTGGTCTTTATGGAATCCTCTGGTGCTGTGGTGTCAAGTTATAGACTTGTTGGGTCCACTTAGGCCCAGGCTTCTTGGGACCCCTTAGGCCCAGGCTGCATGGGACCCCCCAAGGCTAAGGCTGCTTGGGACCCCCTTAGACCCAGGCTGCTTGGGACCCCCTTAGACCCAGGCTGCTTGGGACCCCCTTAGGCTAAGGCTGCATGGGACCCCTTAGGTTCAGGCTGCATGGGACCCCTAAGGCCCAGGCTGCTTGGGACCCCTAAGGCCCAGGCTACTTGGGACAACTTAGGCCCAATGTTTCTTCCTAAAAGATCTGCAGAAGGGGTTCCCTAACTTATTGGAACCTTAAGCCAGCTTTAGCCCCCTGATCCCTGCAACCAAGTGCATTGCACGCAGTTGCAGGGTACATGCGGAGCAAAGGCATAATGAGCTAGTATGAATTGCAATTACCTTAGATCGAAGCCGTCCTCATCTCCCCCCTCCGGCCGCAGACATCTCTAACGGAGGTTACTTCCAGGGTATCGCGGCTCCGGCGCTGTGATTGGCCGGTGCCGCGGTGACGTCATACGGCGCACGCTAGGGAAGTAACCACGCGGAGTTTCGTTTCTTCCCAGCACATGTGCCGTTCGAATTTCTGGCGCCACGTTTAGGAGATATTTCCACTACCAATAGGTAAGCCTTATTCTCGGCCTACCTATAGGTACAAACCACTTTAACAAGCCAAAAGACCCAATTGCTAAGACACCGCTCAGAAGGTGCTCCACCTTAAGGCCTGGAAAATTCTTGAGGACTATGAAGGTGCCAAATGCCTCGTTTTCATCCAAACCCTCCATTTATACAGCTCTGCCAAACTGGGGGGGGGGGGGGGGGAGATTCATTAAAATACGAGTTATAAATTCCCTTTTCTTGTCCAGTAAGTTGAACCGTCCCCTATGGGTGTTCCCGTGATCTGTGGCACCATGGATCTTCCCCTACTGATCATATTAGAATCTCTGGAGGGGGTGCAAGTCCCAAGGCAGGAAAGGTGAACCAATCATCAGCAGAATGCAGCTGGAACTACGAAAGGTGACAGCGGATTGGTCGCTAGAGGTTCCCGCACTTCTGATATTATTCTCTGCCGTGTTAACCACTTCATGTTCGTCAGCTTGCCCCTCCAGCTGTTTTAGGGATGAGGGGGGAACGTGGCAGTTAGTATGGCAGCTGTAGACTCTAAATATTGTGGAGAGAAGACTCTCTTCTACTTTTATACATTCATAGGTAGTTGGTTTTCCACAATTTTTATGCTATATAAGAAAAAATATGGAGAGAAATATTTACAAGACGCACCACAGATGAGTCGGTCTCCCTGGTGTGCTGCGGAAGCCTAACCTACCGGGAGGGTATTGGGCTAAAAGCAGAGTCACCTATTATACAATGAGTATTTTTCACTGTGAGCGCTCCGATTGGCCCCTGATGATGATCACATGACTACACTGATTGGATTGCAGGCTGTATAGGTGTCAAGCTCATGTAGTGACACCATGATGGCAAACTTCAGGTGTACAATGGGGAGGATATAACCAAAAGACTAAGTCCAAATAAAAATATATAAAACCCCCCCCCCCCCCCCCCGAAATGTCTAAATTAAAAACAGCAGATATGGGCTGCTATGCTCACCTCCTCTCCAGCACCGTAATTGTTTTCCACCACTAGAGGTCCTCGGTAGGACATCCCGTGAGTGCAGGGTGACATAGACCCACCCCCGAGGTGTCATGGACCCACACCCGAGGTGCCATGTACCAACTATGCTCACCTCCTCTACAGCACCGTAATTGCTTTCCACCACTAGAGGTCCTCAGTAGGACATCCCGTGAGTGCAGGGCATCATAGACCCACCCCCGAGGTGTCATAGACCCACCCCCGAGGTGCCATGTACTAACAGTGTAATGATACAGACGGCTCTCTGCATGGAGGACCACCCGATGCTGGAGAAGAGGCGAAATGAAAGAGAACTCTGTGTCACCTGAACCACCTAAAACCTCAGGGTTGGGAGAGGGAAGCTTTAAAGTGTTATTTCACGATAACAGAACAGATAAAAAAAAAAAAAAGGTGAACACCACACATCAGGGGTGGGCAACTGCGGCCCTCCGGCTGTTGAGGAACCACATGTCCCATGAGGCAAGGCTGACAGTTACAACCATGACTCCCAGGGGCAGAGGCACGACAGGGCTTGTAGTTTCGCAACAACTGAAGGGCCGCATTTGCCCCACCCCCGTGCATACACCCACCCACCCACCATTCCTCTCACCGCCCAGGTTCTGGGACAGACCGGAATGAGTGAATGTGCAGGCTGGTGAGCGGGAGCAGACTGGGGAAGATCCCTCTATCTGGGAGCTATCAATGGCACAAGTATGGCACAAGAGGATCGACATTGGGCAGCCATGAAGTGGTTAAAAAAAATAAAAAGCCGAAAACCAATGATGGTCCGGAAAGTCTACCAGGAGCAGAGACCTTTTGGGGGGTGCACAGGGGTCAGTCTAATGGACAAACACGACGATCACTTTGGGGGCAACATGATAAAGGATTAAACAATCACCCAATCTACGATCTAGGACAGGCGAGTAGACACCCGGAAACTGGTGTGATAAGACACATATGTCAATGACACTAAAAGAGTTAGCTATACCGGGGTGCCAACTCGAGGACCTGACGGGTCTAAGGGCACCCCGGAGTGAACCGTTAAAACTGGATCTCCTAGAATTCCAGTGGGCCGATTTTCTCGAGCTATGTACACAATGCCCTAAATGAAACGTAGGGTGCAGTATACGCATGGCGGTGTACGTATAAATATATGTATATATACATATAGACACATGTACATACAGATATATACATACACAAGGACACACTTGCCCTTCAGAACACACTGCCACTTAAATAAGTTAAAAAAAATAAAAAATAAACATAAAAAACAACTTCCTGTTATAAGATGGATGACGGCGGGTTCAGTTCTAGCTGGGAATTCAGAGACATCCACAGGAAGGAGGCCTACTGGAGTCTACGTCTCCTTTGCCGCATTTGGCCGATAGTCTCAGTTGGGTCAGGTTGTGTATCTACAGGCCAGCTGAATCTTGGGAAACAAGGGACGGCCAACTCCAGGCTTTGGCCGCTCTGTAAATCCAGAAGAGAGGTCATCCATTGCCACTACACAGGAGTCACCCTAAAATGTTCTGCACCCAATGACACAAGGCTTCAATGCACACCAAACCTTCCCAAAGTGAGCTTGGTCTCCCATCCAATAACTAACTAGGTCGGACCCTGCCTAGCTTCCGAAATTAGAAGAGACCAGGTGCATTCGGAGTGGTGTGGCCATAGACCCAAAGTGAGCTTGGTCTCCCATCCAATAACTAACCAGGTCAGACCCTGCCTAGCTTCTGAAATCAGAAGAGTCCAGGCGCATTCGGAGTGGTGCGGTCATAGACCCAAAGTGAGCTTTTCTCCCATCCAATTACTAGCCAGGTCTGACTAGCTTTCGAAATTAGAAGAGACTGGACGCACTTGGGGTGTTATGGCCGTACACCCAACGTGAGCTTTTCTCCCATCCAATTACTAACCAGGTCCGACCCTGCTTAGCTTCCGAAATCAGAAGAGATTGGGTGCATTTGGGAGTGGTGTGGCCGTAGACCCAACGTGAGCTTTTCTCCCATCCAATTACTAACCAGGTCCGACCCTGCCTAGCTTTCGAAATTAGAAGAGATTGGGCGCACTTGGGGTATTGTGGCTGTAGACCCAACGTGAGCTCTGTTTCCCATCCAATTACTAACCAGGTCCAACCCTGCTTAGCTTCCGAAATCAGAAGAGATCGGGCGCACTTGGGGTGGTGTGGCCGTAGACCCAACGTGAGCTTTGGCTCATAAAAGATGGCAACATTTTGGAGCTGCAAGGGGATTCCTTCATCAGGCAACACAACAGTCATATGAAGACCAATCCCGGAGTGAACCCGCTCCCCAAAAAAAGGTAGTCCCACCCAACAACTGGCTTCGCTTTACAGCAATCACCAAGTAAAAGAACCCTAGACTAAGCCCTTATCAGGTGAAAGTGGTGGAATTATGTCTGGCGATGGAGTAAATGCCTGTTGGAGCTTGGCTGATGCCAATAAAGCTTATGATGAACCCCTCCCCCCAAAAAAAGGCAGTCTACAAGGCAACAGACGATCAGCTTAGCTATACAGTAACCACCAATGCCCACATACACATAAAATAACCAAATGACTAAGCCCTTATCAGGTGAAAGTGGTGGAATCTTGTATGGTGGGGGAGAAGATGCTTGATAGATTTCGTCTGAGGCCAATAAAGTTTATTGCGAACCTGTCCCCGCCCCCCAAAAAAAGGCAGTCCCATTAAAAGACAACAAACAATTGGCTTAGCTATGAAGCAACCACCAAAACCCATATTCAAATTAAAAGAACTCAATGACTCTTCGGCAAAGAGCTTAATCGGGGCGGAATCGTGTCTGGTGGAGAACATGACGCCTCAATAGAGAGAAACTCTACGGCAAAGAGCTTATCGGGGCGGAATCGTGTCTGGTGGGGCAGAAGAACCCTAATGGAGTTCGACTGATGCCAATAAAGTTTATTGCGAACCTGTCCCCCCCCCCCCAAAAAAAAAGCAGTCCCGCTCAAGACAACGATTGGCTTAGTAATGAAGCAACCACCAAAACCCATAAACAAATTAAAGAACCCAATGATTTAGGCGAAAGGGACATAATCTTGTCTGGTGGAGAACAAGAGGCCTCAATAGAGAGAAACTCTACGGCAAAGAGCTTATCGGGGCGGAATCTTGTCTGGTGGAGAACAAGATGCCTCAATACAGATAAACTCTATCTACGGCAAAGAGCTTATCGGGGCGGAATCGTGTCTGGTGGGGCAGAAGAACCCTAATGGAGTTCGACTGATGCCAATAAAGTTTATTGCGAACCTGTCCCCCCCCCCCAAAAAAAAAACAAGCAGTCCCGCTCAAGACAACGATTGGCTTAGTAATGAAGCAACCACCAAAACCCATAAACAAATAAAATAACCCAATGACTTAGGCAAAAGGGACATAATCTTGTCTGGTGGAGAACAAGAGGCCTCAATAGAGATAAACTCTACGGCAAAGAGCTTATCGGGGCGGAATCGTGTCTGGTGGAGAACAAGATGCCTCAATAGAGAAACTCTACGGCAAAGAGCTTATCGGGCGGAATCTTGTCTGGTGGAGAACAAGAGGCCTCAATAGAGAAACTCTATGGCAAAGAGCTTATTGGGGGGGAATCGTGTCTGGTGGAGAACAAGACTCCTCAATAGAGATAAACTCTACGGCAAAGAGCTTATCGGGGGGGAATCTTGTCTGGTGGAGAACAAGAGGCCTCAATAGAGATAAACTCTACGGCAAAGAGCTTATCGGGAGGAATCGTGTCTGGTGGAGAACAAGAGGCCTCAATACAGATAAACTCTACGGCAAAGAGCTTATTATCGGGGGGAAATCTGGTCTGGTGGGGCAAGAAGTTTGTCTGATGCCAATAAAGTTTTTTGCGATCTAGCAATGAACATGTATGCCTACAAATAAAAGAATATGTCGATGGTGTGGGCACAAGGGTGATGACGTAGCTCCAAATATTTAGAAATAATGGCCACGGAGCAGCAGTTATGGAGCATTGCTGAAGCAACCGACTCAAAAGGAACCTTCACCAGTGGAGGCGACGATTGAGGTCAAAGGGAGCCAATGTTTGTTGTCTTTGGGTGAAAGGCGGGGCTACCTTTGGACAGCTCGGGATTGGTCTTTGCATGCTATTTTAGGACTGTTGCCTGATGAAGGTGATTGTTCTACAGCTCTGAAACATTGCCGTCTTTTATGTAACAAAAGCCCACGTTGAGTGGTTTAGCTGAGCCCATGCCACGCAATTCTTCTTACAATGGCGCCATCCGTTGTTTCATGACTGCAGCACCCGCCAACTGCAGGTCAATGCACTGCCTGGAGTGTGCCAGAATTCATGTTTTATCGGAAAGGCTCGTTCACTCCTCTGTGTCTGCTGGAAGGTAAGGTGAGGTGACGGCGTGCTCCTGCGTTATGGCCGCCAGTTCCTTCATGAACTCGGTGAATATTACAGCGCAGTACACGGCGTTCTTGACTCGCAGCGCCTCGTTCTGCTTATCCGCCGACGTCTTGAAGATGGACGTCCCGGACAGTGCGTGTAGGACCTGCCCGTCCCGCACATGCTGGAAGGCCATTTGCGCGGCTTGCCTCGCTCGAGTTGGGCTGTTAGTGTGACGCAAGATCAGCTCCCCGATGGACGGCTTGCGGCTTTTTACTGCAGGGGAAAGAAGAGATACTTTAGACTCCTAGATCTGGTGTACACAATAACCGGAGGACAGCGCCCCCCTCAGTGTAAGTTATGTATTGCCTTCATTAATCCACACACAGGATGCAGCCAATCCTAACCCACCACTCTGCAGTTAAAGGGAACCAAAGGACAGCGCCCCCCTCAGTGTAAGTTATGTATTGCCTCCATTAATCCACACAGGACAGCGCCCCCCTCAGTGTAAGTTATGTATTGCCTCCATTAATCCACACAGGACAGCGCCCCCCTCAGTGTAAGTTATGTATTGCCTCCATTAATCCACACAGGACAGCGCCCCCCTCAGTGTAAGTTATGTATTGCCTTCATTAATGCACACAGGACAGCGCCCCCTCAGGGTAAGTTATGTATTGCCTCCATTAATCCACACAGGACAGCGCCCCCCTCAGTGTAAGTTATGTATTGCCTCCATTAATCCACACAGGACAGCGCCCCCCTCAGTGTAAGTTATGTATTGCCTTCATTAATGCACACAGGACAGCGCCCCCTCAGGGTAAGTTATGTATTGCCTCCATTAATCCACACACAGGATGCAGCCAATCCTAACCCACCACTCTGCAGTTAAAGGGAACCAAAGGACAGCGCCCCCCTCAGTGTAAGTTATGTATTGCCTCCATTAATCCACACAGGACAGCGCCCCCCTCAGTGTAAGTTATGTATTGCCTCCATTAATCCACACAGGACAGCGCCCCCCTCAGTGTAAGTTATGTATTGCCTTCATTAACTCACACAGGATCCACCAATCCGAACCCACCACTCTGGTTCCCTCCCCTCTGGTCCACTTTAAATGCAGAGTGGTGGGTTAGGATTGGCTGCATCCTGTGTGAATTATTGAAGGCAATACATAACTTACCCTGAGGGGGGCGCTGTCATCTGGTTCCCTTCCTTCTGGAACAGTTTAATTACAGATGACAGCGCCCCCCTCAGTGTAAGTTATGTATTGCGTTCAATAACTCACACAGGATGCAGCCAATCCTAACCCACCACTCTGCATTTGAAGGGAACCAAAGGACAGTGATGTGCAGACACCCTATGAGGCCAGTCCAAGGAGGCGCGTGACATCTCCTGAGCTTATCTCTAGTATTTATATCCGACAGGTTTTATGGCCCTTGGGGGCTGTGAGAGAGCAGAGAGGGGGCAACACAGAGCAGCTATGCCCGTCCCTCCCCTCTGCTGTCCATTCAGAGAAGCCTTTGTATTTTGTGAATGAGGTCACATAATACAAAGGCTTCTGTGATTGGGCAGAAGAGGAAGGGATGGGCATAGCAGCTGCACCGACTCTAATTTGAAAGAAAAAATAGAAAGGAATGTATGGACAGCCGCACTCCAGAAAAAACTATCGGTTGCCTTTATTGATAAAAAAAAAGACCAGTAAACACCACGAATCACAGCAAAATGAGGAATGCAGCCGACGCGTTTCGCACTATTGGCTAGTGCTTAGTCATAGCTTATCTATATTTAAAGAGCCTTCTATCTGCATCAGCGCTGGGCTTCTGAAAATAGCAGTCATATGTAAATAATAGAGATAAGCCCAGGAGATGTCATGCACCTCCTTGGAACTGAATTCCTGAAATTCAGCTTTAACCCCTTTTCTCCCGGCCCTTTAAGAGTTTGTAACGCTGGAATCATTATTTGGGCTCGCCGATCAGGTGACAACTGCGATTGGCTCAGATGCACAACAATTAGGGACGCACTCAGAGAACATCCACCATATACTTTATTCTGTTACACAGTCCCTGCCCACTGACGCGTTTTACGGTGTTCTGTTGGGTTGAGGTCAGGACTCTGTGCAGGTCAGTTCCTCCACTCCAAACGGACCTTGCTTTGTGCACTGGTGGGCAGTCATGTTGGAACAGGAAGGGGCCGTCCCCAAACTCCTCCCACAAAGTTGGGGACATGAAATTGTCCAAAATATCTTGTTATGATGACGCCTTAAGAGTTCCTTCACTGGAACTAAGAGGCCAACCCAACCCCTGAAAAACAACCCCCACACCATAATCCCCCCTCCCCCACACCATAATCCCCCCTCCACCCCCACACCATAATCTCCCCTCCACCATAATCCCCCCTCCCCCCACACCATAATCCTCCCTCCACCCCCACACCATAATCCTCCCTCCACCCCAACACCATAATCCCCCCCCTCCACACCATAATCCCCCCCACACCATAATCCCCCCCTCCACACCATAATCTCCCCTCCACCCCCACACCATAATCCCCCCTCCCCCCACACCATAATCCCCCCTCCACCCCCACACCATAATCCCCCCTCCCCCCACACCATAATCCCCCCTCCACACCATAATCCCCCCACACCATAATCCCCCCCTCCACACCATAATCTCCCCTCCACCCCCACACCATAATCCCCCTCCCCCACACCATAATCCCCCCTCCACCCCCACACCATAATCCCCCCCTCCCCCCACACCATAATCCCCCCCTCCACACCATAATCCCCCCACACCATAATCCCCCCCCTCCACACCATAATCTCCCCTCCACCCCCACACCATAATCCCCCCTCCCCCCACACCATAATCCCCCCTCCACCCCCACACCATAATCCCCCCTCCATCCCCACACCCTAATTCCCCCTCACCCCCACCATAATCCCCCCTCCATCCCCACACCATAATCCCCCCCCCACCCCAAAATCCCCCCTCCATCCCCACACCATAATCCCCCCCTCCACACCATAATCTCCCCTCCACCCCCACACCATAATCCCCCCTCCCCCCACACCATAATCCCCCCCCCACCCCAAAATCCCCCCTCCACCCCACACCATAATCCCCCCTCCCCCCACACCATAATCCCCCCTCCCCCCACACCATAACTCCCCTCCCCCCACACCATAATCCCCCCTCCCCCCCACACCATAATCCCCCCTCCACCCCCCACACCATAATCCTCCCTCCACCCCCACACCATAATCCCCCCTCCACCCCCCACACCATAATCCCCCCCCCCCCCCCCCCCACACCATAATCCTCCCTCCACCCCCCACACCATAATCCCCCCTCCACCCCCCACACCATAATCCCCCCTCCACCCCCCACACCATAATCCCCCCTCCACCCCCACACCATAATCCTCCCTCCACTCCCCACACCATAATCCCCCCTCCACCCCCACACCATAATCCCCCCTCCCCTCCCACACCATAATCCCCCCTCCCACACCATAATCTCCCTCCCCCACACCATAATCCTCCCTCCACCCCCACCCCATAATCCTCCCTCTACCCCCTCCACCAAAATCCCCCCTCCACCCCCACACCATAATCTCCCCTCCCCCCACACCATAATCCCCCCTCCCCCCCACACCATAATCCCCCCTCCACCCCCCACACCATAATCCTCCCTCCACCCCCACACCATAATCCCCCCCTCCACCCCCCACACCATAATCCCCCCTCCCCACACCATAATCCCCCCTCCCCACACCATAATCCTCCCTCTACCCCCTCCACCAAAATCCCCCCTCCACCCCCACACCCCCCCACCCCAACAATTCCCCCCCCACCCCCACACCATAATCCTCCCTCCACCCCACCATAATCCTCCCTCCACCCCCACACCATAATCCCCCCCCCCCACCCCCACACCATAATCCCCCCTCCCCTCCCACACCATAATCCCCCCTCCCCCCACACCATAATCCTCCCTCCACCCCAACACCATAATCCTCCCTCCACCCCCAAACCATAATCCCCCCTCCACCCCCACACCATAATCCCCCCTCCACACCATAATCCCCCCTCCCCCCCCCACCATAATCCTCCCTCCACCCCCCACACCATAATCCCCCCTCCACCCCCACACCATAATCCCCCTCCACCCCCACACCATAATCCCCCCTCCCCACACCATAATCCTCCCTCCCCCACACCATAATCCTCCCTCCACCCCCACACCATAATCCCCCCCTCACCCCATAATCCCCCCTCCCCATAATCCTCCCTCTACCCCCTCCACCAAAATCCCCCCTCCATCCCCCCACCCCAACAATCCCCCCCCACCCCCACACCATAATCCTCCCTCCACCCCCCACCATAATCCCCCCCACCCCCCACAACCATAATCCTCCCTCCACCCCCCACACCATAATCCCCCCCCCCCCCCCCCCACCATAATCCTCCCTCCCCCCACACCATAATCTCCCCTCCACCCCCACACCATAATCCCCCCCTCCACCCCCCCACACCATAATCCCCCCTCCACCCCCCACACCATAATCCTCCCTCCCCCCCACACCATAATCCTCCCTCCACCCCCCACACCATAATCCCCCCTCCACCCCCACACCATAATCCCCCTCCACCCCCACACCATAATCCCCCCTCACCCCATAATCCCCCCTCCCCATAATCCTCCCTCTACCCCCTCCACCAAAATCCCCCCTCCACCCCCCCCACCCCAACAATTCCCCCCCACCATAATCCTCCCTCCACCCCCCACCATAATCCTCCCTCCACCCCCCACACCATAATCCTCCCTCCACCCCCCACACCATAATCCCCCCTCCACCCCCCACACCATAATCCTCCCTCCCCCCACACCATAATCTCCCCACACCATAATCCCCCCCTCCACCCCCCCACACCATAATCCCCCCTCCACCCCCCCACACCATAATCCTCCCTCCACCCCCACACCATAATCCTCCCTCCACCCCCCACACCATAATCCCCCCTCCACCCCCACACCATAATCCTCCCTCCACCCCCACACCATAATCCCCCCCTCCACCCCCACACTATAATCCTCCCTCCACCCCCACACCATAATCCCCCCTCCACCCCCACACCATAATCCCCCTCCACCATAATCCTCCCTCCACCATAATCCCCCCTCCACACCATAATCCCCCCTCCACCCCCACACCATAATCCTCCCTCCACCCCCACACCATAATCCCCCCTCCACCCCCACACTATAATCCTCCCTCCACCCCCACACCATAATCCCCCTCCACCCCCACACCATAATCCCCCTCCACCCCCACACCATAATCCCCCTCCACCCCCACACCATAATCCCCCCTCCACCCCCACACCATAATCCCCCCTCACCCCATAATCCCCCCTCCCCATAATCCTCCCTCTACCCCCTCCACCAAAATCCCCCCTCCACCCCCCCACCCCAACAATTCCCCCCCACCCCCACACCATAATCCTCCCTCCACCCCCACCATAATCCTCCCTCCACCCCCCACACCATAATCCCCCCCTCCACCCCCCACACCATAATCCCCCCCTCCACCCCCCACACCATAATCCCCCCCTCCACCCCCACACTATAATCCTCCCTCCACCCCCACACCATAATCCCCCCTCCACCCCCACACCATAATCCCCCCTCCACCCCCACACCATAATCCTCCCTCCACCCCCACACCATAATCCCCCTCCACCCCCACACCATAATCCCCCCTCCACCCCCACACTATAATCCCCCCTCCACCCCCACACTATAATCCTCCCCTCCACCCCCACACTATAATCCTCCCCTCCACCCCCACACTATAATCCTCCCCTCCACCCCCACACCATAATCCCCCCTCCACCCCCACACCATAATCCCCCCTCCACCCCCACACCATAATCCCCCCTCCACCCCCACACTATAATCCCCCCTCCACCCCCACACTATAATCCTCCCCTCCACCCCCACACTATAATCCTCCCCTCCACCCCCACACCATAATCCCCCCTCCACCCCCCACACCATAATCCTCCCTCCACCCCCACACTATAATCCTCCCCTCCACCCCCACACCATAATCCCCCTCCACCATAATCCTCCCTCCACACCATAATCCCCCCTCCACACCATAATCCCCCCTCCACCCCCACACCATAATCCTCCCTCCACCCCCACACCATAATCCTCCCTCCACCCCCACACCATAATCCCCCCTCCACCCCCACACCATAATCCCCCCTCCACCCCCACACTATAATCCTCCATCCACCCCCACACCATAATCCCCCTCCACCCCCACACCATAATCCCCCTCCACCCCCACACCATAATCCCCCCTCACCCCATAATCCCCCCTCCCCATAATCCTCCCTCTACCCCCTCCACCAAAATCCCCCCTCCACCCCCCCACCCCAACAATTCCCCCCCACCATAATCCTCCCTCCACCCCCCACCATAATCCTCCCTCCACCCCCCACACCATAATCCTCCCTCCACCCCCCACACCATAATCCCCCCTCCACCCCCCACACCATAATCCTCCCTCCCCCCACACCATAATCTCCCCTCCACCCCCACACCATAATCCCCCCCTCCACCCCCCCACACCATAATCCCCCCTCCACCCCCCACACCATAATCCTCCCTCCACCCCCACACCATAATCCTCCCTCCACCCCCCACACCATAATCCCCCCTCCACCCCCCACACCATAATCCCCCCTCCACCCCCACACCATAATCTCCCCTCCACCCCCACACCATAATCCTCCCTCCACCCCCACACCATAATCCCCCCCTCCACCCCCACACCATAATCCCCCCCTCCACCCCCACACCATAATCCCCCCTCCACCCCCACACCATAATCCCCCCTTCACCCCCACACCATAATCCCCCTCCACCATAATCCTCCCTCCACACCATAATCCCCCCTCCACCCCCACACCATAATCCTCCCTCCACCCCCACACCATAATCCTCCCTCCACCCCCACACCATAATCCCCCCTCCACCCCCACACTATAATCCTCCCTCCACCCCCACACCATAATCCCCCTCCACCCCCACACCATAATCCCCCTCCACCCCCACACCATAATCCCCCCTCTACCCCCCACACCATAATCCCCCCCTCCACCCCCCACCATAATCCTCCCTCCACACCATAATCCTCCCTTCACCCCCACACCATAATCCCCCTCCACCCCCACACCATAATCCCCCTCCACCCCCACCTCATAATCCCCCCTCCACCACCACACCATAATCCCCCTCCACCCCCACACCATAATCCCCCCTCCACCCCCACACCATAATCCCCCCCTCCACCCCCCCACCATAATCCCCCCTCCACACCATAATCCTCCCTCCACCCCCACACCATAATCCCCCTCCACACCATAATCCCCCCCTCCACCCCCCACCATAATCCTCCCTCCACACCATAATCCTCCCTTCACCCCCACACCATAATCCCCCTCCACCCCCACACCATAATCCCCCTCCACCCCCACATCATAATCCCCCCTCCACCACCACACCATAATCCCCCTCCACCCCCACACCATAATCCCCCCTCTACCCCCACACCATAATCCCCCCCTCCACCCCCCACCATAATCCCCCCTCCACACCATAATCCTCCCTCCACCCCCACACCATAATCCCCCCCTCCACCCCCCACCATAATCCCCCCTCCACACCATAATCCTCCCTCCACCCCCCACCATAATCCCCCCTCCACACCATAATCCTCCCTCCACCCCCCACTATAATCCCCCCTCCACACCATAATCCTCCCTCCACCCCCACACCATAATCCCCCTCCACCCCCACACCATAATCCCCCCTCCACCCCCACACCATAATCCCCCCTCCACCCCCCACCATAATCCCCCCTCCACACCATAATCCCCCCTCCACCATAATCCCCCCTCCACACCATAATCCCCCCTCCACCAAACGATATGGACCAGTGCACAAAGCAAGGTCCATACAGACACGGAGGAGCGAGTTTGGGTTGGAGGAACTTGACTGCCCTGCACAGAGTCCTGACCTGCGCAGGCCAGGTGTCACTTACCCATAGTGTCAGAGCGGCGTAGGGCGGGGACAGAGTTGGGCCCCTCGCTCCAGTCCAGTTTTCCTCGGGCGATCAGAAACTTCTTGGCTTTGAAGAGTAGTGTGGGGAAGTCCTCCTGAGAGGCGGCAAAGGCTTCGATCTTATTCTTCACCGAGCCGAGGACCTGCAGGAGAGGCCAGAGATCAGCAACGTCCAACCCCCCCCGCCCAATCCCCCCCCCCCACTGCCGCCGTCCAACCCCTCCCCCCCGCCGTCCAATCACCCCCCCGCCGCCGTCCAATCCCCCGCCCCCCGCCATGCTGGAAACCCCCCTTTATGTATGACAAGGGACGGGCCACAGAGCCGAGGACCTGCAGGAGAGGCCAGAGGTCAGCAACGTCCCAACCCCCCCTCCGCCCCCCCACCACCGTCCAATCCCCCCCCCCCTCGCCGTCCAATCCCCCCCGCTATGCTGGAAACCCCCGTTTATGAATGACAAGGGACGGGCCGCAGAGCCGCGTACCCGTGACTTCCCATAGACTTTCTATTATGTTCCGTGTTTTTGGCGTGTTTTCTGGCAGAGATGCAGCATGCAGGCAGTGTGACAGCGGCCTTAACCACTTCAGCCCCCCGGATCATTTGGCTGGTCAAAGACCAGAGCATTTTTTTTTTGCGATCGGTGCTATAAAGATGCACTGATTACTGTAAAAATGACACTGGCAGTGAAGCGGATAAACTGTAGGGGGCGCTGTAGGAGGGGTTAAGTGTGTCCTAGGGAGTGATTCTTACTGTAGGGGGGCGGGGCTGGACGTGTGACGTCACTGATCGTCGTTCCCTATATCAGGGAACAGACAATCACTGCCACAGAGAAGAACGAGGAAGGTTTGTTTACACTCGCCTCTCCCCGTTCTTCAGCTCCTGTGGGTCCCGCGGGGGGCGCGGTCATGGAGCTTCGGACCGGGCGGTGAGCGCGCCGCCGGTGGCGCGCTCGTGACCCACTGCTGGGTTCTTAAAGGGGACGTACCTGTACGCCCTTGTGCCCAGCCGCGCCCTTCTGTCGACGTATATCGGCGTGCGGCGGTCTTTAACCACTTAAGGACCGCCCAACGCCGATATACGTCGGCAGAATGGCACGGGCACGTACAGGTACGTTGCCCTTTAAGTGCCCAGCTGTGGGTCGCGAGCGCGCCGCCGGGTCCGAAGCTCCGTGCCCACGGACCCGATCACCGCCGGTATCCCACGATCGGTCACCGGAGCTGAAGAACGGGGAGAGGTGAGTGTAAACACACCTTCCCCGTTCTTCACTGTGGCTTATCACTGATCGTCTGTTCCGATATAGGGAACGACGATCAGTGATGTCACACGTCCAGCCCCGCCCCTCTACAGTAAGAATCACTCCCTAGGACACACTTTAACCCCTTAGCGCCCCCTAGTGGTTAACCCCTTCACTGCCATTGTCATTTTCACAGTAATCAGTGCATTTTTATAGCACTAATCGCTGTGAAAATGACAATGGTCCCAAAAATGTGTCAAAAGTGTCCGATGTGTCCGCCATAATGTCGCAGTCACGAAAAAAATCGCTGATCGCCGCCATTAGTAATAAAAACCCCAACCCTTCATATTCCTGATCGGTGTCTGCTGTACTTGTATGAGAAAGTCTCCCGTCCTCTTTGTATTGCTTCCTTTATGGGCAGTCCCTCTGCTTTCCTAATCAAAAATTGACCACACTAAGCAGAAGAACACAACATGGTCAGTTCTCTGGCTGTGCTGGGAACTCAGCCTGCTCTCCTCCAATGATCACAGCCTTTCACTGGGAAGATCAGTGTGCTGCTGTTTCCCCCCCCCCCCCCCATCTCTTACAGACGCCCGGTTTGTGTCTCAGCCAGGTGGAGGCGGAAGGAACACTCACCTGCACCAGGGACTTGACGCTGGGCTGGAACACCATGTTGGTATTCAGCAGGAAGGAGCGGAGGAGGGGCTGCGGGTGACAGGCCAGCTGAGTGACGATTCCGGTCAGCAGGAAATTCACGTACAGGGAGTTGGTGATCATGTTCTCCAACTTGGCGAAGAGGACGGAGATGAAGGGTCCTGAGGAGGCAACACGAGGGGGAGAAACACGTCATCACGGGAAACGTCTTCTACAACCAGCACTGTGTATGGAGGGGAGCGGCAAGGCTACACCAGCAGCTACTTCATTCTAAGGAAGGACCACTGGGATTGGCTGTCACACGATTGGGTGCCCCCATCCCACCAGCTAGCGATCATTAGACATGTACAATTTTGTTTCCAATTTGTTTTTTAATTAATTTCGAGAAATTCGTTAATTCCGAATTTTTGGATTTCTAAATTTTTCAATTTTCGAAATTTCAAATTTCTGAATTTCCGAAATCCTGATTTTCGGAATTCATGTAGGTAGATTCACATAGATGGGATTAAATGTAGGACGGCGCAGCCTAGCCTGTTTAGGCTACACCGCCGTAAATTAGTTAGGCTAGTAGTGATTCACAATCTACTTACCTGCTAATCTACGGCGGCGTAGCCTAAAACGAGCGGGCGTAAGGGCGCCTAATTCAAATGACTTGGAGGGGGGCGTGTATAATGGTATTGAGGCTTGACCTCACGTTTTTTTAAGTTTTTTGACACTGCGCATGCGCCGGGCGACTACATTTCCCACTGCGCATTGCGGCTAAGTACGCCGTACGGGCCTATTGATTTCGATGCGGACGTAAACGACGTAAATCCCGATTCGCGGACGACTTGCGCAAACGACGTAAAAAATTCGAACCTCGCGGCGGGAATGGCGGCCATACTTAACATTGTTATTCCACCTCATAGGTGGAATAACTTTAGGCGGCCTATCGCTTACGGAAACTACGTAATGCGACGGTGTAGGCCTGGCGTACGTTCGTGAATCGGCGTATCCCCTAATTTACATAATCTACGCCGGCCGCAATGGAAGCGCCATCTAGCGGCCAACAGAAACATTGCAATCTAAGATAGAACTAATAATTTCCGGATTTCCGAAATTTTGAATTTCCAAATTTTTCAATTTCTGAAATCTCGAATTTTCGCGTTTCCGAATTTTTGAAATTCCGAATTTCTTTTTTTTTTTACAGAACTAGAGATTTCTTTTGATGATATTTAATTTTCTCGGGGGTGTTTTTTTTTTGCTACACAAGAGAAAAAAATAAAGACCTAAAATTTTGAAAAGTAAAACTCTTAAGTTTGTTATAAAATTTAGGAAATAAGCAATTTCTCTTCTTCTCTGATAAGCGCTAATGAGGCTCCACCGATGGACCCTAATGAGGCTCCACCGATGGGCCCTAATGAGGCTGCCTTGATGAAGCTGCACTGATGGGCGCTAATGAGGCTACTCTGATGAAGCTGTACTGATGAGGCTGCTCTGGTGGACACTGATGAGGCTGCACTGATGAATCTGCACTGATGGGTGCTGACGAGGCTGCTCTGATGAAGTTGTACTGATGGACGCTGATGAGGCTGCTCTGATGGACGCCGATGAGGCTGCACTGATGGGCGATTATGAGGCTGCCTTGATAAATCTGCACTCATGGGCTCTGACGAGGCTGCGCTGATGGACACCGATTAGGCTGCTCTGATGAAGTTGTACTGATGGGCACTGTTGAGGCTGCACTGATGATCGGTGTAACAATGCACTCACTGTACCCCATCAGGCTTGCCAGTTATTGGCTCTCCTTTCCTCACACAGACACAATGTGTGAGGAAACGATTGTCAATAGCCAGGCAAGTCTGTTTACATGTGATTGGACACAGCTGATCACATGGTGAAGGGCCGCTGTGATTGGCCTTTTCCCACGATCAGCTGTGTACAAAGGACGCAGGGGTCACAGAGGGCTCCCGATGCGTGCCGCACGCGGGAGGAGGTCCATGGATCGGAGAGCCACGCTGTAGCCGTAGATCTCAGCACCCTGCCTCAAGGGGCGGTTCAGGGAAAGCTGGGGAGGAAAGGGCTAGATAAATTCCAGGGGGCGGGATCACCAGGGGGCGGGACCACCAGGGGGCGGGACTCACCGGTATAAGGCTGAATGCTGGTCTGCGCTCTCAGAGGACTGCTCAGGAGGAGGGTCAGGGAATCCGATCGGCTCTTGGCGTTCTCGATCTCTCCATCCTCTTCCTCCTCAGACGGGATCCTCATATGCCTCTCCGTCGGCTCTTCTTGCACAGCCACGCCCCTCATGCTGTCCTCCATCTCCTTCAGCTCCTCCCCCAGCTTTTCAATGCTCAGATGGGTCCCGTTGGTCTCGGCCGGCGCGCGGTCTAAGAGTTCGTCTATCAGGCTGTCTACAGACTCTGCCGTCTCCCACTTAGAGGACGCCCAGTGCTGCGGATCTCTGTGAGGACCCCCCCTCTCCTCCGCTCCGTTCTCCGTACCCATCACCAGTTCCTCGCCCCCCTCCTCCACCGGTTCACGTTTCACTTTCTTCACTTCCACGTCTTCGGTGCGCCCGGCCCCCCGCTGTGCGCCCCCCACATACCCCTGTTCCTCTGCCATGGAGCCATTCATGAGGGCGGGGCCTGCATTACCATCATGAGATGTTTCCGTGACTCCTCCCTCTACCCCCCCTCCCTGACCTCCCGCCCCCTGCCCTTCCTCCTCCTGCAGGCTTCTTTTCTTAGTCCTCGGGGTGACGTTGTGCCTCCGCCCCTCCCGCTCTTTGCTCTCTTGGGTTCTGGAGGAAGGGGCGGGTGTGGAGAAGTAGTCCGGTGACACTGTGACTTCTTCTGGAGTAGATGGGGAGAGGCTGCGGGGGCTGGGTTCCTCCCCGTCATAGGGAGCCGACCAGACCCGACAGGCCCGGGTACATCGCTCTATCCCGGCCCGGGCTTCTTGGAGATACTCTAAATAGTTCGAATCCAACTCGGCCACTTCGTCCCAAGACAACGGGCCATGGCGAGGACTTCCGAAGGTGGACTCCGCCGGGGAGGAGAAGCTGGAGGACCTCTTGGAGGGGCTCTCGGGGGTCTGACGCATGAAGAAGCCCATCCGTGACGGGGTGGAGGGCTTTGGCACAGTGTTGACAGACGATGTATCAATGCTCGGGCTCCCATGGGCTGCAAAGAGAGACCGTGACAGTTTTTACTTCAGGTGTGGACTGCATTCCCAAAATATCCTGATCTTCGCTATCGGCACCAAGTCCGCCCACCTCATCACATGACACACAACTCTCCGCCCACCTCATCACATGACACACAACTCTCCACCCACCTCATCACACAACTCTCCACCCACCTCATCACACAACTCTCCACCCACCTCATCACACAACTCTCCGCCCACCTCACCACATGACACACGACTCTCCGCCCACCTCATCACACGACACACGACTCTCCGCCCACCTCATCACACGACACACAACTCTCCACCCACCTCATCACATGACACACAACTCCACACCCACCTCATCACATGATACACGACTCTCCGCCCACCTCATCACATGACACACGACTCTTCGCCCACCTCACCACATGACTCTGCCCACCTCATCACACGACACACGACTCTCCGCCCCCCTTATCACACGACACACGACTCTCCGCCCACCTCATCACACGACACACGACTCTCCGCCCACCTCATCACACAACACACAACTCTCCGCCCACCTCATCACATGACACACGACTCTCCGCCCACCTCATCACATGACACACGACTCTCCGCCCACCTCATCACATGACACACGACTCTCCGCCCACCTCATCACATGACACACGACTCTCCTCCCACCTCATCACATGACACACGACTCTCCGCCCACCTCATCACATGACACACGACTCTCCGCCCACCTCATCACACGACTCTCCGCCCACCTCATCACACGACTCTCCGCCCACCTCATCACACGACTCTCCGCCCACCTCATCACACGACTCTCCGCCCACCTCATCACACGACTCTCCGCCCACCTCATCACATGACACACGACTCTCCGCCCACCTCATCACATGACACACGACTCTCCGCCCACCTCATCACATGACACACGACTCTCCGCCCACCTCATCACACGACTCTCCGCCCACCTCATCACACGACTCTCCGCCCACCTCATCACACGACTCTCCGCCCACCTCATCACACGACTCTCCGCCCACCTCATCACACGACTCTCCGCCCACCTCATCACACGACTCTCCGCCCACCTCATCACACGACTCCCCGCCCACCTCACCACATGACACACAACTCTCCGCCCACCTCATCACATGACACACAACTCTCCACCCACCTCATCACATGACACACAACTCTCCGCCCACCTCATCACACGACACACTACTCTCCACCCACCTCATCACACGACACACAACTCTCCGCCCACCTCATCACACGACACACAACTCTCCGCCCACCTCATCACACGACTCTCCACCCACCTCATCACACGACTCTCCGCCCACCTCATCACATGACTCTCCGCCCACTTCATCACATGACACACGACTCTCCGCCCACCTCATCACATGATACACGACTCCCCACCCACCTCATCACATGACACACGACTCTTCGCCCACCTCATCACATGACACACGACTCTCCGCCCACCTCATCACATGACACACGACTCTCCGCCCACCTCATCACATGATACACGACTCCCCGCCCACCTCATCACACGACACACGACTCTCTGCCCACCTCATCA
The DNA here is from genome assembly GCF_905171775.1 of Rana temporaria. Taxonomy (NCBI): domain Eukaryota; kingdom Metazoa; phylum Chordata; class Amphibia; order Anura; family Ranidae; genus Rana; species Rana temporaria. The sequence goes on along the minus strand of NW_024404413.1, from coordinate 164,857 downwards.
CACGACTCTCCGCCCACCTCATCACATGACACACGACTCTCCGCCCACCTCATCACATGACACACGACTCTCCGCCCACCTCATCACATGACACACGACTCTCCGCCCACCTCATCACATGACACACGACTCTCCGCCCACCTCATCACATGACACACGACTCTCCGCCCACCTCATCACATGACACGACTCTCCGCCCACCTTATCACATGACACACGACTCTCCGCCCACCTCATCACACGACTCTCCGCCCACCTCATCACACAACTCTCCGCCCACCTCACCACATGACACACAACTCTCCGCCCACCTCACCACATGACACACAACTCTCCGCCCACCTCATCACACGACACACAACTCTCCGCCCACCTCATCACACGACTCTCCACCCACCTCATCACACGACACACAACTCTCCGCCCACCTCATCACACGACTCTCCACCCACCTCATCACACGACACACGACTCTCCGCCCACCTCATCACATGACTCTCCGCCCACTTCATCACATGACACACGACTCTCCGCCCACCTCATCACACGACTCTCCACCCACCTCATCACACGACACACGACTCTCCGCCCACCTCATCACATGACTCTCCGCCCACTTCATCACATGACACGACTCTCCGCCCACCTCATCACATGATACACGACTCCCCGCCCACCTCATCACATGATACACGACTCCCCGCCCACCTCATCACATGATACACGACTCCCCGCCCACCTCATCACATGACACACGACTCTTCGCCCACCTCACCACATGACTCTGCCCACCTCATCACACGACACACGACTCTCCGCCCCCCTTATCACACGACACACGACTCTGCGCCCACCTCATCACATGACACACGACTCTCCGCCCACCTCATCACATGATACACGACTCCCCGCCCACCTCATCACACGACACACGACTCTCTGCCCACCTCATCACACGACTCTCCGCCCACCTCATCACATGACTCTCCGCCCACTTCATCACATGACACACGACTCTCCGCCCACCTCATCACACGACTCTCCACCCACCTCATCACACGACACACGACTCTCCGCCCACCTCATCACATGACTCTCCGCCCACTTCATCACATGACACACGACTCTCCGCCCACCTCATCACATGATACACGACTCCCCGCCCACCTCATCACATGATACACGACTCCCCGCCCACCTCATCACATGACACACGACTCTTCGCCCACCTCACCACATGACTCTGCCCACCTCATCACACGACACACGACTCTCCGCCCCCCTTATCACACGACACACGACTCTCCGCCCACCTCATCACATGACACACGACTCTCCGCCCACCTCATCACATGATACACGACTCCCCGCCCACCTCATCACACGACACACGACTCTCTGCCCACCTCATCACACGACTCTCCGCCCACCTCATCACATGACACACGACTCTCCGCCCACCTCATCACATGACACACGACTCTCCGCCCACCTCATCACATGACACACGACTCTCCGCCCACCTCATCACATGACACACGACTCTCCGCCCACCTTATCACATGACACACCACTCTCCGCCCACCTCATCACACGACTCTCCGCCCACCTCATCACACAACTCTCCGCCCACCTCACCACATGACACACAACTCTCCGCCCACCTCATCACATGACACACAACTCTCCGCCCACCTTCACACACAACTCTCCGCCCAACTCATCACACGACACACAACTCTCCGCCCACCTCATCACACGACACAACTCTCCGCCCACCTCATCACATGACACACAACTCTCCGCCCACCTTCACACACAACTCTCCTCCCACCTCATCACACGACACACAACTCTCCGCCCACCTCATCACACGACACACTACTCTCCACCCACCTCATCACACGACACACAACTCTCCGCCCACCTCATCACACGACTCTCCACCCACCTCATCACACGACACACGACTCTCCGCCCACCTCATCACATGACTCTCCGCCCACCTCATCACATGACACAACTCTCCACCCACCTCACCACATGACACAACTCTCCACCCACCTCACCACATGACAACTCTCCACCCACCTCATCACACGACACACAACTCTCCGCCCACCTCATCACACGACACACAACTCTTCACCCACCTCATCACACTACACACAACTCTCCGCCCACCTCATCACACTACACACAACTCTCCGCTCACCTCATCACACGACTTCACCCACCTCATCACACGACACACTACTCTCCACCCACCTCATCACATGACACACAACTCTCCGCCCACCTCACCACCTGACACACAACTCTCCGCCCACCTCATCACGACACACAACTCTCCGCCCACCTCATCACACGACTCTCCGCCCATCTCATCACATGACACACAACTCTCCGCCCACCTCATCACGACACACAACTCTCCGCCCACCTCATCACACGACTCTCCACCCACCTCATCACACGACACACAACTCTCCGCCCACCTCATCACACGACTCTCCACCCACCTCATCACACGACACACAACTCTCCGCCCACCTCACACACAACTCTCCGCCCACCTCATCACGACACACAACTCTCCGCCCACCTCATCACACGACTCTCCGCCCATCTCATCACATGACACACAACTCTCCACCCACCTCATCACACGACACACAACTCTCCACCCACCTCATCACACGACACACAACTCTCCGCCCACCTCATCACACGACTCTCCACCCACCTCATCACACGACACACTACTCTCCACCCACCTCATCACACGACACACAACTCTCCGCCCACCTCATCACACGACTCTCCACCCACCTCATCACACGACACACGACTCTCCGCCCACCTCATCACACGACTCTCCGCCCACCTCATCACACGACTCTCCGCCCACCTCATCACACGACTCTCCGCCCACCTCATCACACGACTCTCCGCCCACCTCATCACACGACTCTCCGCCCACCTCATCACACGACACACGACTCTCCGCCCACCTCATCACACGACACACGACTCTCCGCCCACCTCATCACACGACTCTCCGCCCACCTCATCACACGACTCTCCGCTCACCTCATCACACGACACACAGCTCTTCACCCACCTCATCACACGACACACAGCTCTTCACCCACCTCATCACACGACACACAACTCTCCGCCCACCTCATCACACTACACACTACTCTCCGCCCACCTCATCACACTACACACAGCTCTTTGCCCACCTCATCACACGACACACTACTCTCCGCCCACCTCATCACACGACACACTACTCTCCGCCCACCTCATCACACGACACACTACTCTCCGCCCACCTCATCACACGACACACTACTCTCCGCCCACCTCATCACACGACACACAACTCTTCACCCACCTCATCACACGACTCTCGCCCACCACATCACACGACACACGGCTCTCCACCCACCTCATCACACAACTCTCCGCCCACCTCATCACACGACACACAACTCTTCACTCACCTCATCACAGGACATACAACTCTCCGCTCACCTCATCACATGACACACAACTCTTCACCCACCTCATCACACGACAACTCCCCACCCACTTCATCACACAACCCTCCACCCACCTCATCACATGACACACGACTCCACCCACCTCATCACACAACTCTCCACCCACCTCATCACACGACATACAACTCTCCGCCCACCTCATCACACGACACACAACTCTTCACCCACCTCATCACACGACAACTTCCCACCCACTTCATCACACGACACACAGCCCTCCACCCACCTCATCACACGACGCACGACTCCACCCACCTTATCACACAACTCTCCACCCACCTCATCACACGACATACAACTCTCCACCCACCTCACCACACGACATACAACTCTCCACCCACCTCACCACATGACACACAGCTCTCCGCTTTAGGCGCTGGGTCCACCCACCTCATCACATGACAACTCTCCACTCACCTCATCACATGACACACAGCTCTCCGCTTTAGGCGCTGGGTCCACCCACCTCATCACATGACAACTCTCCACTCACCTCATCACATGACACACAGCTCTCCGCTATAGGCGCTGGGTCCACCCACCTCATCACATGACGCCCAGCTCTCCGCTATAGGCGCGGTCTTCACCCATCTCATCATACGACATTCAGCACAACACCGGTCTCTCGCATTCTCTCACCTTTGGACCAGGTGGCATGCTCCTCCTCTCTCTCTGCACAGCCCAGGCGTTCTTTGCGGCAACATAGCGGGACGAGGGAGAGGAATTTATCGGCAGTCTTGGAATAAAGATCTAAGTCCTTTACGGCTCTTCTCTGACTCAGCATGACATGATTACACGGGATCAGATACCTGTGCAGGAAGAAGACATTGAAATGTATTACTATACACCTGTGTATTCCTCACTACAAATGTGCAATTATATGATATATTTTTATACAAAAGTGCAAAATCTCTGCAAATGATTGTATAACCAAAAATATCAGATGGCCGACAACAGCAGAGAAATGCTGTGCAGTTACAACTAACTGCCACCAGAGGAAACTTCCATACGGATTTCTTATCAAAGGCTGATCACATGTATAGGGTTTACCTTTTCGATTGAATACTACTATATGGACATAGGCCCCCGTTGAAGTCTACTAAGACGAAACGCGTCGGACTTGGCTGATTGCTCCTTTTTACTTTTGTGATCACAATTTTTTTATTACTACGGATGCCAATCGGTTTTCATTCAATAAAATCTATCCTTTTTGATCTATACCATGTGGAACCCTTCTTTTTTTCTCTTTACATCTTCCTTCGGTGAGTTTTCCATCCGGCTGTTTCAACTTGGTTTCTCAACCTTACGGTCTCACCTACAAGACCCCTGAAAGCTGCTCCTGGAAACGCCTGGGTTCCCATGATCGTTGTGGAAGACTGCCCACCTTGGCTCTCTCTGCTCGTTTGACTTGTTGACATCGACATTCGAGTCCACCATCTCTGGTAAGAATTCATACCACATTATTTCGATTGAAGATACAACACCTCGATGTTTCCACGTCTTCACTCTATCACTGTGCTTCACTTCTGAGCAACAACTATTTTATACTGGACTTTATGTGTTCACTACATGGCTTGGGTCATTCATTCGGACATTTCCCATAATCTTCCATAGTAATGTGACCTTGAAAACCCTACATTACACACAGTATCCACCCCCCCCCCCCCCACCCCAAAAGCCTATCCATCGCAGCCACACTGTGCATTGTTTTGCCCTTTTAAGAACACCTCCATTGCACAAAGAGGCGCTGAGACAGCCTCTTCCCGCCCCTCCATGGCTCAGCACTAGAGGTCGACCGATATGGGTTTTTCTCTGGCCGATGCCGATATTTAGAAATCGGGGCGGCCGATATATGATGCCGATTTTTGCGGCCGATATTTTAGGCCGATTTTTTATTTGTTTTGGTGCCACTGGCTCGTGGCACTGGATGGCACTAATTGGCACTGGAAGATGGCACTAGCAGAAGGCACTGATTGGCAGGTTGCACTGGATGGCACTGAAAGCTGGTACTAGCAGATGGCACTGGCAGGTGGCACTAATTGACACTGGCAGGTGGCACTGATTGGCAGATGGCACTGGCATATTCGAGGATTGCGGTCACAGCATCAGGAAAGGCGCGGATTCGGCCTAGCTCCGGATCCGCGGCCATGTTAAATATCGGCCTAATTTGGATAAAAATCGGCCGCGGCCGATTTCTCCAAAACGGCCAAATATCGGCCGATATATCGGCCTGCCGATATAGCGGTCGACCTCCAATGAGCGTGGAGAAGCAGAGAGGAAAGCAGAAAGAAAACCTATACTTCTCTTTAAAGCTCTTTGGCATTAATTCGACTCGCCTTGTTTGGAGGAAGAAAAATGCCGACTATGACCCTAAGAACTCCATCCCTACAGTCACACACGGAGGTGGAAACATGGTCCTTTGGGGCTGTCTCTCTGGTAAAAGGTCCCGGCCGACTTTGCCGCATTGAGAAGCCAATGGACGGGGCCAAGTATTGTAAAATCTTGGATGAGAACCTTCTTTCCTCAGACAGAACAATGAAGATGGGTCAAGGATGGGTCTTCCAGCATGACAATGACCCAAAACATACCGCCAAGGCAACTAGGGAGTGGCTCAAGAAGAAGAACATTAAAGGTCATGGAGTGGCCTATCCAGTCTCCAGCCTTCTCTAGAAGATTTATGGAGGGAGATGAAAGAGTTGCCAAGAGAGACAGCCAAGAAACCTTAAGGATTGAGAGAAGAGAGGAGACCAAAACCCCTCCTGAGAGGTGTGGAGACCTGATCACCAACTACAAGAAACGTCTGACCTCTGTGCTTCCCAACAAGGGACTCTCCAACAACTACTAAGGGGATCAAATACTTATTTTACTCCATTTTTAACATTTATATTTTTTTCTGGATTTTTGGTTGATATTCTGTCTCTATCGTATAAAATACACCTATGATAAAAATGATAGACCCTTCATTTCTATGTAAGTGGGCAAACTTGCACAATCGGCAGGGGAGGCAATCATAATTTCCCCCTGTAGCTCCTCCATTGTACAAAGTATCACCTCCTCGGCGCCCTCTGTAGTACACAGTATTGTTTCTGCGGAGATCCTACATTGTACATAGTATAGTTCACCCCGCATCCCTTCCACTGTATAAAATCATAACCCCTTTAGCCCCTCCATTGAACACAGCATTGTTTGCCCCTCTAAGGAGTTTTCTCACCTGAGCACCAGCTGCAGTAAGACGTCCTCACAGGTCAGATTGAGCAGCGTCTGGAACAGGGTCAGCGACACCATACACAACTGCAGGATAGACACAAGAGGACATATTAGAGGGGACACGGGACTACAGAGCCAGAACACACTGTAGGCCAACTAATGTTTGAGAACGTTCAAAAGAGTAAGCCTAGCCCTAGAGTGTATGCTCTTAGGAGGAGGAGGGAGAGAAAAGGAATAGAAAAGTCATCTTATGCTGAAGGGGAAAATTTGAAGGAATAGGATAGGCATCTCATGTTGAAGAAGAGTAGAAGGAATGGGAGAGTCATCTCACATTGGGTGTACAGACCCAGGAACTCAGCACAGGGATGGTGGGAACCCCTCATAATGGGCACAGCGGGTGTACAGACCCGGGAACTCAGCACAGGGATGGTGGGAACCCTTCATAATGGGCACAGCGGGTGTACAGACCCGGGAACTCAGCACAGGGATGGTGGGAACCCCTCATAATGGGCACAGCGGGTGTACAGACCCGGGAACTCAGCACAGGGATGGTGGGAACCCCTCATAATGGGCACAGCGGGTGTACATACCCGGGAACTCAGCACAGGGATGGTGGGAACCCCTCATAATGGGCACAGCGGGTGTACAGACCCGGGAACTCAGCACAGGGATGGTGGGAACCCCTCATAATGGGCACAGCGGGTGTACAGACCCGGGAACTCAGCACAGGGATGGTGGGAACCCCTCATAATGGGCACAGCGGGTGTACAGACCCGGGAACTCAGCACAGGGATGGTGGGAACCCCTCATAATGGGCACAGCGGGTGTACAGACCCGGGAACTCAGCACAGGGATGGTGGGAACCCCTCATAATGGGCACAGCGGGTGTACAGACCCGGGAACTCAGCACAGGGATGGTGGGAACCCCTCATAATGGGCACAGCGGGTGTACAGACCCGGGAACTCAGCACAGGGATGGTGGGAGAGCCTCATAATGGGCACAGCGGGTGTACAGACCCGGGAACTCAGCACAGGGATGGTGGGAACCCCTCATAATGGGCACAGCGGGTGTACAGACCCGGGAACTCAGCACAGGGATGGTGGGAACCCCTCATAATGGGCACAGCGGGTGTACAGACCCGGGAACTCAGCACAAGGATGGTGGGAACCCCTCATAATGGGCACAGCGGGTGTACAGACTCGGGAACTCAGCACAGGGATGGTGGGAACCCCTCATAATGGCACAGCGGGTGTACAGACCCGGGAACTCAGCACAGGGATGGTGGGAGAGCCTCATAATGGGCACAGCGGGTGTACAGACCTGGGAACTCAGCACAGGGATGGTGGGAACCCCTCATAATGGGCACAGCGGGTGTACAGACCTGGGAACTCAGCACAGGGATGGTGGGAACCCCTCATAATGGGCACAGTGAGTGTACAGACCCGGGAACTCAGCACAGGGATGGTGGGAACCCCTCATAATGGGCACAGCGGGTGTACAGACCCGGGAACTCAGCACAGGGATGGTGGAAACCCCTCATAATGGGCACAGCGGGTGTACAGACTCGGGAACTCAGCACAGGGATGGTGGGAACCCCTCATAATGGGCACAGCGGGTGTACAGACCCGGGAACTCAGCACAGGGATGGTGGGAACCCCTCATAATGGGCACAGCGGGTGTACAGACCCTGGAACTCAGCACAGGGATGATGGGAACCCCTCATAGTGGGCACAACGGGTGTACAGACCCGGGAACTCAGCACAGGGATGGTGGGAACCCCTCATAATGGGCACAGCGGGTGTACAGACCCGGGAACTCGGCACAGGGACGGTGGGAACCCCTCATAATGGGCACAGCGGGTGTACAGACCCGGGAACTCGGCACAGGGATGGTGGGAACCCCTCATAATGGGCACAGCGGGTGTACAGACCTGGGAACTCGGCACAGGGATGGTGGGAACCCCTCATAATGGGCACAGCGGGTGTACAGACCCGGGAACTCAGCACAGGGATGGTGGGAACCCCTCATAATGGGCACAGCGGGTGTACAGACCTGGGAACATATCGGAAACACAGGCCAAGGACTGAAATGAACCCGTGGAGTTGAAGTATGATGTGGTATTCAGGTCTTACCCGGGAATTACTGGCAATGCGGCTGATGAGCGTGTTCAGGATGGTGGTGTTGTCGTGCCGATGGAGGAGGATAAATCGCAGGAACGTTTTCAGCAGTGCGGTCTCGCTGATGTGGCGCAGGAAGAGCTCCAGGTATGCAGTACTGGCGATCATCTCCTCAATGGAGGTCTGGGATGGAGGAGGGGAGAAGGTAAATACAGAGAGAACAGGTACCAGGCAGATCACATGACACGTTCCTCCTGACTGGGGGGGCATAACGGGACCTTTAATCTGCTTATATTTTTCCTTTCCTGCCCCCCCCCCCCCCCCCCCCCCCCCCCATCAATATGTGAATGACAATTTTATATAAAGCCGTTCTGTACTCATTACACACCCGGTGACATCACAACCAACAATCAGCCGGGAAGGAAAAGCTACAGGAAGTCTTCTTGTATCTCCAACCTTCTCATGGAACCGGACCTTCCAATCTCTAGTAGGGGAGCAATGCATTATGGGTCCAGAAGAAAGAGAATATCACTGGTTCAGTGACCTCCAATAGGAGCTGTGCTTACATACTCTGCCCCTTACAGTATGTACCTGGGGGGGGGGGGGTCTCTTACCTTGTGCAACGCTGGGCCCATGACCGGAACCAGGAACCCGTTATGTATGTATTCCACAAGCTGGTTCTGGACAAACGGATGAGCCACCTGTGCAGACAGAAAGACAATTCATCATAAGGGCCTCCAGCCTAGGCTCCACCCACTGATCACCTCCAGCCTAGGCTCCACCCACTGTTCACCTCCAGCCCAGGCCCCACCCACTTCTCACCTCCAGCCCAGACCCCACCCACTGCTCGCCTCCAGCCCAGGCTCCACCCACTGCTCGCCTCCAGCCCAGGCTCCACCCACTGCTCGCCTCCAGCCCAGGCTCCACCCACTGCTCGCCTCCAACCCAGGCTCCACCTACAGCCCAGGCTCCACCCACTGCTTGCCTCCACCACTGCTCACCTCCAGCCCAGGCTCCACCCACTGCTCACCTCCAGCCCAGGCTGCACCCACTGCTCGCCTCCAGCCCAGGCTGCACCCACTGATTGCCTCCAGCCCAGGCCCCACCCACTGCTCGTCTCCAGCCCAGGCTCCACCCACTGATCGCCTCCAGCCCAGGCTCCACCCACTGATTGCCTCCAGCCCAGGCCATACCCACTGCTCTCCTCCAGCCCAGGCCCCACCCACTGCTTACCTCCAGCCCAGGCTCCACCCACTGCTTGCCTCCAGCCCAGGCTCCACCCACTGCTTGCCTCCAGCCCAGGCCCCACCCACTGCTCGCCTCCAGCCCAGGCCCCACCCACTGCTCGCCTCTAGCCCAGGCCCCACCCACTGCTCGCCTCCAGCCCAGGCCCCCACCCACTGCTCGTCTCCAGCCCAGGCTCCACCCACTGATCGCCTCCAGCCCAGGCTCCACCCACTGATTGCCTCCAGCCCAGGCCATACCCACTGCTCGCCTCCAGCCCAGGCCCCACCCACTGCTTGCCTCCAGCCCAGGCTCCACCCACTGCTTGCCTCCAGCCCAGGCTCCACCCACTGCTTGCCTCCAGCCCAGGCTCCACCCACTGCTCGGCTCCAGCCCAGGCCCCCACCCACTGCTCGCCTCCAGCCCAGGCCCCCACCCACTGCTCGTCTCCAGCCCAGGCTCCACCCACTGATCGCCTCCAGCCCAGGCTCCACCCACTGATTGCCTCCAGCCCAGGCCATACCCACTGCTCGCCTCCAGCCCAGGCCCCACCCACTGCTTGCCTCCAGCCCAGGCCCCACCCACTGCTCGCCTCCAGCCCAGGCTCCACCCACTGCTTGCCTCCAGCCCAGGCTCCACCCACTGCTCGGCTCCAGCCCAGGCCCCACCCACTGCTCGCCTCCAGCCCAGGCCCCACCCACTGCTCTCCTCCAGCCCAGGCCCCACCCACTGCTCGCCTCCAGCCCAGGCCCCACCCACTGCTCGCCTCCAGCCCAGGCTCCACCCACTACTCGCCCCCAGCCCAGGCTCCACCCACTGCTCGCCTCCAGCCCAGGCTCCACCTCCAGCCCAGGCTCCACCCACTGCTCGGCTCCAGCCCAGGCCCCCACCCACTGCTCGCCTCCAGCCCAGGCCTCACCCACTGCTCGCCACCAGCCCAGCCTCCACCCACTGCTCGCCTCCAGCCCAGGCTCCACCCACTGCTCGCCTCCAGCCCAGGCCCCACCCACTGATCAACTCCAGCCCAGGCTCCACCCACTGATCGACTCCAGCCCAGGCTCCACCCACTGATCGACTCCAGCCCAGGCTCCACCCACTGATCGACTCCAGCCCAGGCTCAACCCACTGATCGACTTCAACCCAGGCTCCACCCACTGATCACCTCCAGCCCAGGCTCCACCCACTGCTTGCCCCCAGCGCAGGCTCCACCCACTGATCGACTCCAACCCAGGCTCCACCCACTGCTCACCTCCAGCCCAGGCTCCACCCACTGCTCGCCTCCAGCCCAGGCTGCACCCACTGCTCACCTCCAGCCCAGGCTGCACCCACTGCTCACCTCCAGCCCAGGCTCCACCCACTGCTGACCTCCAGCGCAGGCTCCACCCACTGCTTGCCCCCAGCGCAGGCTCCACCCACTGATCGACTCCAACCCAGGCTCCACCCACTGATCACCTCCAGCCCAGGCTCCACCCACTGCTTGCCTCCACCACTGCTCACCTCCAGCCCAGGCTCCACCCACTGCTCGCCTCCAGCCCAGGCTGCACCCACTGCTTGCCTCCACCACTGCTCACCTCCAGCCCAGGCTCCACCCACTGCTCGCCTCCAGCCCAGGCTGCACCCACTGCTCACCTCCAGCCCAGGCTGCACCCACTGCTCACCTCCAGCCCAGGCTCCACCCACTGCTTGCCTCCACCACTGCTCGCCTCCAGCCCAGGCTCCACCCACTGCTTGCCTCCACCACTGCTCACCTCCAGCCCAGGCTCCACCCACTGCTCGCCTCCAGCCCAGGCTGCACCCACTGCTCACCTCCAGCCCAGGCTGCACCCACTGCTCACCTCCATCCCAGGCTCCACCCACTGCTGACCTCCAGCCCTTGCACCACTGTTGACCTCCAGCCCAGGCTCCACCCACTGATGACTGCTGCAGCTACTAACCTGAGTGACGGCATTACAGAACTCCAGAGAATTCATGAAAAGGACCAAAGAGGACACCCCGATCCAGTCTTCTCTCCGCAGGAAGTGCCAGTCATCGCCACGCACCTCAATTTTACGTGGAAGAGATGAGTAGAGAGCGCTCAGCCCTGTTGCCAGGATCTGCCAACAGATAAGCAATGTCAGTTATTTGTTCCACTCTTCAAACATGGAAACAGCAGGTGTCAGACCCGGGAGTGAACACCAGAGGGCGGCATAAGTCAGGATCACAGATGTCAGGACCGGGAGTGAACACCAGGGGGCGACACAAGTCAGGATCACAGATGTCAGGACCGGGAGTGAACACCAGGGGGCGACACAAGTCAGGATCACAGGTGTCAGACCGGGAAGTGAACACCCTAGGGCGGCATAAGTCAGGATCACAGGTGTCAGACCTGAACGCCGGACTCTATACAGAGGGCGCAGAGCGGGCAGGCCGGACTCTATACAGAGGGCGCAGAGCGGGCAGGCCGGACTCTATACAGAGGGCGCAGAGCGGGCAGGCCGGACTCTATACAGAGGGCGCAGAGCGGGCAGGCCGGACTCTATACAGAGGGCACAGAGCGGGCAGGCCGGACTCTATACAGAGGGCACAGAGCGGGCAGGCCGGACTCTATACAGAGGGCACAGAGCGGGCAGGCCGGACTCTATACAGAGGGCACAGAGCGGGCAGGCCGGACTCTATACAGAGGGCACAGAGCGGGCAGGCCGGACTCTATACAGAGGGCACAGAGCGGGCAGGCCGGACTCTATACAGAGGGCACAGAGCGGGCAGGCCGGACTCTATACAGAGGGCACAGAGCGGGCAGGCCGGACTCTATACAGAGGGCACAGAGCGGGCAGGCCGGACTCTATACAGAGGGCACAGAGCGGGCAGGCCGGACTCTATACAGAGGGCACAGAGCGGGCAGGCCGGACTCTATACAGAGGGCACAGAGCGGGCAGGCCGGACTCTATACAGAGGGCACAGAGCGGGCAGGCCGGACTCTATACAGAGGGCACAGAGCGGGCAGGCCGGACTCTATACAGAGGGCACAGAGCGGGCAGGCCGGACTCTATACAGAGGGCACAGAGCGGGCAGGCCGGACTCTATACAGAGGGCACAGAGCGGGCAGGCCGGACTCTATACAGAGGGCACAGAGCGGGCAGGCCGGACTCTATACAGAGGGCACAGAGCGGGCAGGCCGGACTCTATACAGAGGGCACAGAGCGGGCAGGCCGGACTCTATACAGAGGGCACAGAGCGGGCAGGCCGGACTCTATACAGAGGGCACAGACCTGGCAGGCCGGACTCTATACAGAGGGCACAGACCCGGCAGGCCGGACTCTATACAGAGGGCACAGACCCGGCAGGCCGGACTCTATACAGAGGGCGCAGACCCGGCAGGCCGGACTCTATACAGAGGGCACAGACCCGGCAGGCCGGACTCTATACAGAGGGCACAGACCCGGCAGGCCGGACTCTATACAGAGGGCACAGACCCGGCAGGCCGGACTCTATACAGAGGGCACAGACCCGGCAGGCCGGACTCTATACAGTGGGCACAGACCCGGCAGGCCGGACTCTATACAGAGGGCACAGACCGGGCAGGCCGGACTCTATATACAGAGGGCACAGAGCGGACAGGCCGGACTCTATACAGAGGGCACAGAGCGGGCAGGCCGGACTCTATACAGAGGGCACAGAGCGGGCAGGCCGGACTCTATACAGAGGGCACAGAGCGGGCAGGCCGGACTCTATACAGAGGGCACAGAGCCGGCAGGCCGGACTCTATACAGAGGGCACAGAGCGGGCAGGCCGGACTCTATACAGAGGGCACAGAGCGGGCAGGCCGGACTCTATACAGAGGGCACAGAGCGGGCAGGCCGGACTCTATACAGAGGGCACAGAGCGGGCAGGCCGGACGCTATATACAGAGGGCACAGAGCGGGCAGGCCGGACTCTATACAGAGGGCACAGACCCGGCAGGCCGGACTCTATACAGAGGGCACAGGACTGGACAGGCCGGACTCTATACAGAGGGCACAGAGCGGGCAGGCCGGACTCTATACAGAGGGCACAGACCGGGCAGGCAGGAGACATGCACTCTATAACAGTACAGGACGGTGGCAGTACAAGGTAGAAGCAGAGCACAGGACGGGCGGAGAAGAGGAAGGATCTGGGAAGATCTGGGCTCGGGTCCAGCAGACGGCGGCTCAGGCAGGGAGGGGTCGCATTCCATAGTGGCAGCTCAGGGAGTGCCCGGGAACCGCACACAGGACATGCCAGGATGCATGAACTCCGCAGGGCAATCACAGAGCCGGGTCTACATGGAGGAAAAGGAAGAATGATTGTTACTAGGGAGATCACGTGCGCAGGCTCTCTCACTATCTGCAGAGTGGAGTGGGGATCTAGATTTCTGCTCTTCCTGCTCCACCTACACGACGCTGAAAACTATTCCTTGAGGGGGGAGGCTGATGTGGGTAAAATGACAGCGGAGGGATCAGGATGAGAGGGGTGCCATGTGGGTGCCATGTGCCCCCCCCCCCACCCTGCCAGCATCAGAGAATGACAAGGCATGCCATTTATAGGACAGCATTGTGCGGGAGGAGGAGTAGGGAGGAGTAGGGATCAGCGGGCTCAGTGTGTGCCGCGCCGCGTGCCAATCCCGTGTCCGGTTACAGCAGCGTTGGTGTAATGAATACAGAACACAAGTATTTATATTGGAAGGTGCGGAATGCGGGGGGGGGGTTCTTGTAATGGGCGGGGCCATCAGAGAGGGGGGGGGGGGGGTGGATGGATGTGGTTGTCATTCCAGGATAAGCGCAGTCTTCCCATAAATACATATCACAGGGATCAAGTGGAACGTTCTAGATCAGGGGTCTCAAACTCAAATTGCCTGAGGGCCACAAGACAAGATTCCATATCCCATGGGGGGCCGCATGCCAACTTTCACACTTCAAAAACAACAGTACTGGTGTCAGCGAGCGCATTATTAACCCTGACCACTACACTACACACTGACCACTACACTACACACTGACCACTACACTGCACACTGACCACTACACTACACACTGACCACTACACTGCACACTGACCACTACACTACACACTGACCACTACACTGCACACTGACCACTACACTACACACTGACCACTACACTGCACACTGACCACTACACTGCACACTGACCACTACACTGCACACTGACCACTACACCGCACACTGACCACTACACATCACACTGACCACTACACTGCACACTGACCACTACACTGCACACTGACCACTACACACTGACCACTACACTGCACACTGACCACTACACTACACACTGACCACTACACACTGACCACTACACTGCACACTGACCACTACACTACACACTGACCACTACACTACACACTGACCACTACACTGCACACTGACCACTACACACTGACCACTACACTGCACACTGACCACTACACTACACACTGACCACTACACACTGACCACTACACTGCACACTGACCACTACACTACACACTGACCACTACACTGCACACTGACCACTACACTGCACACTGACCACTACACTGCACACTGACCACTACACATCACACTGACCACTACACTGCACACTGACCACTACACTACACACTGACCACTACACTGCACACTGACCACTACACACTGACCACTACACTGCACACTGACCACTACACTGCACACTGACCACTACACACTGACCACTACACTGCACACTGACCACTACACTACACACTGACCACTACACACTGACCACTACACTGCACACTGACCACTACACTACACACTGACCACTACACTACACACTGACCACTACACTGCACACTGACCACTACACTGCACACTGACCACTACACTGCACACTGACCACTACACTGCACACTGACCACTACACTGCACACTGACCACTACACCGCACACTGACCACTACACATCACACTGACCACTACACTGCACACTGACCACTACACTACACACTGACCACTACACTGCACACTGACCACTACACACTGACCACTACACTGCACACTGACCACTACACTACACACTGACCACTACACACTGACCACTACACTGCACACTGACCACTACACTGCACACTGACCACTACACTACACACTGACCACTACACACTGACCACTACACTGCACACTGACCACTACACTACACACTGACCACTACACTGCACACTGACCACTACACACTGACCACTACACTGCACACTGACCACTACACTACACACTGACCACTACACACTGACCACTACACTGCACACTGACCACTACACTACACACTGACCACTACACTGCACACTGACCACTACACTGCACACTGACCACTACACTGCACACTGACCACTACACATCACACTGACCACTACACTGCACACTGACCACTACACTACACACTGACCACTACACTGCACACTGACCACTACACACTGACCACTACACTGCACACTGACCACTACACTGCACACTGACCACTACACACTGACCACTACACTGCACACTGACCACTACACTACACACTGACCACTACACACTGACCACTACACTGCACACTGACCACTACACTACACACTGACCACTACACTACACACTGACCACTACACTGCACACTGACCACTACACTGCACACTGACCACTACACTGCACACTGACCACTACACTGCACACTGACCACTACACTGCACACTGACCACTACACCGCACACTGACCACTACACATCACACTGACCACTACACTGCACACTGACCACTACACTACACACTGACCACTACACTGCACACTGACCACTACACACTGACCACTACACTGCACACTGACCACTACACTACACACTGACCACTACACACTGACCACTACACTGCACACTGACCACTACACTGCACACTGACCACTACACTGCACACTGACCACTACACACTGACCACTACACTGCACACTGACCACTACACACTGACCACTACACTGCACACTGACCACTACACTACACACTGACCACTACACACTGACCACTACACTGCACACTGACCACTACACTACACACTGACCACTACACTGCACACTGACCACTACACCGCACACTGACCACTACACTACACACTGACCACTACACTGCACACTGACCACTACACTGCACACTGACCACTACACTACACACTGACCACTACACTGCACACTGACCACTACACCGCACACTGACCACTACACACTGACCACTACACTGCACACTGACCACTACACTACACACTGACCACTACACTGCACACTGACCACTGCACACTGACCACTACACTGCACACTGACCACTACACTGCACACTGACCACTACACACTGACCACTACACTGCACACTGACCACTACACTGCACACTGACCACTACACTGCACACTGACCACTACACTGCACACTGACCACTACACTGCACACTGACCACTACACTGCACACTGACCACTACACTGCACACTGACCACTACACTGCACACTGACCACTACACTGCACACTGACCACTACACTGCACACTGACCACTACACCGCACACTGACCACTACACTACACACTGACCACTACACTGCACACTGACCACTACACTGCACACTGACCACTACACCGCACACTGACCACTACACTGCACACCGACCACTACACTGCACACTATCCACTACACTGCACACTGACCACTACACTGCACACTGACCACTACACTACACACTGACCACTACACTGCACACTGACCACTACACCGCACACTGACCACTACACCGCACACTGACCACTACACTGCACACCGACCACTACACTGCACACTATCCACTACACTGCACACTGACCACTACACACTGACCACTACACTGCACACTGACCACTACACTGCACACTGACCACTACACTGCACACTGACCACTACACACTGACCACTACACCGCACACTGACCACTACACACTGACCACTACACTGCACACTGACCACTACACCGCACACTGACCACTACACACTGACCACTACACTGCACACTGACCACTACACCGCACACTGACCACTACACACTGACCACTACACTACACACTGACCACTACACCGCACACTGACCACTACACTGCACACTGACCACTACACCGCACACTGACCACTACACTGCACACTGACCACTACACTGCACACTGACCACTACACTACACACTGACCACTACACTGCACACTGACCACTACACTACACACTGACCACTACACTACACACTGACCACTACACTACACACTGACCACTACACTGCACACTGACCACTACACTGCACACTGACCACTACACTGCACACTGACCACTACACTGCACACTGACCACTACACCGCACACTGACCACTACACTGCACACTGACCACTACACTACACACTGACCACTACACACTGACCACTACACTGCACACTGACCACTACACCGCACACTGACCACTACACACTGACCACTACACCGCACACTGACCACTACACTGCACACTGACCACTACACTACACACTGACCACTACACACTGACCACTACACTGCACACTGACCACTACACCGCACACTGACCACTACACTGCACACTGACCACTACACTGCACACTGACCACTACACTGCACACTGACCACTACACTGCACACTGACCACTACACTGCACACTGACCACTACACTACACACTGACCACTACACTGCACACTGACCACTACACTGCACACTGACCACTACACCGCACACTGACCACTACACACTGACCACTACACTGCACACTGACCACTACACTGCACACTGACCACTACACTGCACACTGACCACTACACACTGACCACTACACTGCACACTGACCACTACACTGCACACTGACCACTACACTGCACACTGACCACTACACCGCACACTGACCACTACACTGCACACTGACCACTACACTGCACACTGACCACTACACTGCACACTGACCACTACACTGCACACTGACCACTACACTACACACTGACCACTACACTACACACTGACCACTACACTGCACACTGACCACTACACCGCACACTGACCACTACACACTGACCACTACACTGCACACTGACCACTACACTGCACACTGACCACTACACTGCACACTGACCACTACACTGCACACTGACCACTACACTGCACACTGACCACTACACTGCACACTGACCACTACACCGCACACTGACCACTACACCGCACACTGACCACTACACCGCACACTGACCACTACACTGCACACTGACCACTACACTGCACACTGACCACTACACTGCACACTGACCACTACACTGCACACTGACCACTACACTGCACACTGACCACTACACTGCACACTGACCACTACACTGCACACTGACCACTACACATCACACTGACCACTACACTGCACACTGACCACTACACTGCACACTGACCACTACACTGCACACTGACCACTACACTGCACACTGACCACTACACTGCACACTGACCACTACACTACACACTGACCACTACACTACACACTGACCACTACACTGCACACTGACCACTACACATCACACTGACCACTACACTGCACACTGACCACTACACTGCACACTGACCACTACACTACACACTGACCACTACACTGCACACTGACCACTACACTGCACACTGACCACTACACTACACACTGACCACTACACTGCACACTGACCACTACACTGCACACTGACCACTACACTGCACACTGACCACTACACTGACCACTACACTGCACACTGACCACTACACTGCACACTGACCACTACACATCACACTGACCACTACACTGCACACTGACCACTACACTGCACACTGACCACTACACTGCACACTGACCACTACACTGCACACTGACCACTACACTGCACACTGACCACTACACCGCACACTGACCACTACACTGCACACTGACCACTACACTGCACACTGACCACTACACATCACACTGACCACTACACTGCACACTGACCACTACACATCACACTGACCACTACACTGCACACTGACCACTCACCATCAAGGTACAGCACATAGGGGTACAGCACAACAGGCCACATCAGGGTGCACGGCACATCAGGGCAGGGCATATCAGGACAGGGCACATGGCACAGTGCAGGACATGGCACATCAGGGCACAGCACATCAGGACAGGGCATATCAGGGTACAGGGCACATGAAACAGCACATCAGGGTACAAAGCCCAGCACATCAAGGTACATGGGGCACATGGCACAATCAGGGCACATGGGGCACAATCAGGGCACATGGGGCACAATCAGGGCACATGAGAGCATATTAGGGCACATGAGAGCATATTAGGGCACAATCAGGGAACATGGGGCACATGAAAGCACATCAGGACAGGGCACATCAGGGTACAGGACATGGCACATCAGGGCACAGCACATCAGGACAGGGCACATCAGGGTACAGGGCACATGAAACAGCACATCAGGGTACAAAGCCCAGCACATCAGGGTACCCCATGTACCCTGATGTGCTGGGCTTTGTACCCTGATGTGCTGTTTCATGTGCCCTGTACCCTGATGTGCCATGTGCCCTGATGTGCTGTTGCATGTGCCCTGTACCCTGATGTGCCATGTCCTGATGTGCTGTGCCATGTCCTGTACCCTGATGTGCCATGTGCCTTGTCCTGATGTGCTGTGCCCCATGTGCCCTGATGTGCTCTCATGTGCCCCATGTTCCCTGGTGTGCCCCATGTTCCCTGGTATGCCCCATGTTACCTGATTGTGCCCTGATGTGCTCTCATGTGCCCCATGGCACATCAGGGTACATGGGCCACATCAGGGCACAATCAGAGCACATGGGGCACATCAGGGCACAATCAGGGCACATGGGGCACATCAGGGAACATGGGGCACATGAGAGCACATCAGGGCACATGGGGCACAGCACATCAGGACAGGGCACATGGCACATCAGGGTACAGGGTACCCTGATGTACAGAGCCCAGCACATCAGGGTACATGAGACACATGAGGGTACATGGGGCACATCAGGGCACATGAGAGCACATCAGGGCACATGGGAGCACATCAGGGCACATGGGAGCACATCAGGGCACATGGGGGCACATCAGGGCACATGGGAGCACATCAGGGCACATGGGGGCACATCAGGGCACATGGGGGCACATCAGGGCACATGGGGGCACATCAGGGCACATGAGAGCACATCAGGGCACAATCCGGTCACATGAAGGCACATCAGGACACATGAGAGCACATGAGAGCACATGAGGGCACAATCAGGTCACAATCAGGTCACATGAAGGCACATCAGAGCACATCAGGGCACAGGTCAGCATTTACTTGTTGTTTTCTTCAAAGGCAGAGTAGCGCAGGAAGCGTCTGTCATAAGTTCACTTGTCTCTCATGTCACACTGCTACTCCCCGGCGGCCCCTCCTCTCTTCTCGTCCATCTCAGATGATGTCACAAGCAAATGGGGATGGACGAGAAGAGAGGAGGGGCCGCCGGGGAGTAGCAGTGTGACATGAGAGACAAGTGAACTTATGACAGACGCTTCCTGCGCTACTCTTCATGCACCTCGATCTACACTTCCACGGCACCCGCCCTGCCCGCGGGCCATTTAAAACTAGTCCGCGGGCCGCAAATGGCCCTCGGGCCGGTACTTTGAGACCCCTGTTCTAGAAGTAGATATTATTACCGATCTATGCTGGGGATTGGATACAAATTACATGTGTGTGATTGGGGGGGGGGGGGGCAGAGGAAAGATCAATGTGTAATCAAGAAGCAGGATACATGGGGGAGACCAATGTGTGTGCTGGGAGAGGGATACAGGAAGGGACCAATGCGTGTGCTGGGAGTGGGATACAGGGAGGGACCAATGTGTGTGCCGGGAGAGGGATACAGGAAGGGACCAATGTGTGTGCCGGGAGAGGGATACAGGGAGAGACCAATGTGTGTGCTGGGAGAGGGATACAGGGGGAGACCAATGTGTGTGCTGGGAGAGGGATACAGGGGGAGACCAATGTGTGTGCTGGGAGAGGGATACAGGGGGAGACCAATGTGTGTGCTGGGAGAGGGATACAGGGAGAGACCAATGTGTGTGTTGGGAGAGGGATACAGGGAGAGACCAATGTGTGTGCTGGTGGAGGGATACATGGGGGAGACCAATGTGTGTGCTGGGAGAGGGATACAGGGAGAGACCAATGTGTGTGCTGGGAGAGGGATACAGGGGGAGACCAATGTGTGTGCTGGGAGAGGGATACAGGGAGAGACCAATGTGTGTGTTGG
The DNA here is from genome assembly GCF_905171775.1 of Rana temporaria. Classification (NCBI taxonomy): domain Eukaryota; kingdom Metazoa; phylum Chordata; class Amphibia; order Anura; family Ranidae; genus Rana; species Rana temporaria. The sequence goes on along the minus strand of NW_024404413.1, from coordinate 142,442 downwards.
GAGAGGGATACAGGGAGAGACCAATGTGTGTGCTGGTGGAGGGATACATGGGGGAGACCATGTATGGAGGGAGGAGGAGGAGTATGGAGGGGAGGAGGGGGAGGAGGGAGGAGGGAGGGAGGGAGGGAGGATGAACGTGATGGACTCACCGTGACTCTACACCTCTCAGATCATTTCCCTCCCAACACTTGAGGAGGATTAAGGACTCCACGGATCAGGTTTCCCATCACACACACACACGGCAGACAGCTGGCTGAGTGTCCGCCCCGCGCCCCGCACACCATGAATGTATATTTATATAGAATCACATGTTTTGTCTCTCGGGATTTATATATTAAAATAAAACCTCCAGCCTGGTGAGAGACGGAGGATACAGGCGATGGAGTCCGTCTCACAATCACACCCAGGGACACCAGACAGCGGTCTCTGACCCGTGTCCAATCACCGTACAAATTGTGCCGCCTCCACCTCATTCTTTCTATGTTTATCTCTGGACTTAACTATTGCAATTCCCTCCTCTTTGGCCGACCTCTACACAGGCTACCCCCGACCCCCCGCTCCGTCCATCATGAATGCCGCTGCTGTACTCATCTACCATAGCCAACCGCCCAGTTTCCACCCCTCTCTACTGGCCACCGCTCCTCTCTACCAATCCCTCCACTGGCCTCCACGCCTGTCTACCAATCCCTCCACTGGCCTCTGCTCAGTGGCCTCCACCCCTCTCTACCAATCCCTCTACTGGCCTCTGCCCCTCTCTACCAATCCCTCTACTGGCCTCCACCCCTCTCTACCAATCCCTCCACTGGCCTCTGCTCAGTGGCCTCCACCCCTCTCTACCAATCCCTCCACTGGCCTCTGCTCAGTGTCCTCCACCCCTCTCTACCAATCCATCCAATGGCCTCCACCCCTCTCTACCAATCCCTCCAATGGCCTCTGCTCAGTGTCCTCTACCCCTCTCTACCAATCCCTCTACTGGCCTCCACCCCTCTCTACCAATCCCTCCACTGGCCTCTGCTTATTGTCCTCCGCCCCTCTCTACCAATCCCTCCACTGGCCTCTGCTCAGTGTCCTCCGCCCCTCTCTACCAATTACTCCACTGGTCTCTGCTCAGTGTCCTCCACCCCTCTCTACCAATCCCTCCACTGGCCTCCACTCCTCTCTACCAATCCCTCCACTGGCGTCTGCGTAGTGTCCTCCGCCCCTCTCTACCAATTACTCTAATGGCCTCCACCCCTCTCTACCAATCCCTCCAATGGCCTCCACCCCTCTCTACCAATCCCTCCAATGGCCTCCACCCCTCTCTACCAATCCCTCCAATGGCCTCCACCCCTCTCTACCAATCCCTCCAATGGCCTCCACCCCTCTCTACCAATCCCTCTCTACTGGCCTCCACCCCTCTCTACCAATCCCTCCACTGGCGTCTGCGTAGTGTCCTCCGCCCCTCTCTACCAATTACTCTAATGGCCTCCACCCCTCTCTACCAATTACTCTAATGGCCTCCACCCCTCTCTACCAATCCCTCCAATGGCCTCCACCCCTCTCTACCAATCCCTCCAATGGCCTCCACCCCTCTCTACCAATCCCTCCAATGGCCTCCACCCCTCTCTACCAATCCCTCCACTAACCTCTGCTTAGTGTCCTCCGCCCCTCTCTACCAATTACTCCACTGGTCTCTGCTCAGTGTCCTCCACACCTCTCTACCAATCCCTCCACTGGCCTCTGCTCAGTGTCCTCCACCCCTCTCTACCAGTCCCTACAAATGGCCTCCACCCCTCTCTACCAATCTCTCCACTGGCCACTGTTTAGTGTCCTCCGCCCCTCTCTACCCATTACTCCACTGGTCTCTGCTCAGTGTCCTCCACCCCTCTCTACCAATCTCTCTACTGGCCTCCGCCCCCTCTACCAATTACTCCACTGGTCTCTGCTCAGTGTCCTCCACCCCTCTCTACCAATCCCTCCACTGGCCTCCACGCCTCTCTACCAATCCCTCCACTGGCCTCTGCTCAGTGTCCTCCACCCCTCTCTATCAATCCCTCCACTGGCCTCTCTACCAATTACTCCACTGGTCTCTGCTCAGTGTCCTCCACCCCTCTCTACCAATCCCTCTACTGGCCTCCACGCCTCTCTACCAATCCCTCCACTGGCCTCTGCTCAGTGTCCTCCACCCCTCTCTATCAATCCCTCCACTGGCCTCCACGCCTCTCTACCAATCCCTCCACTGGTCTCTGCTCAGTGTCCTCCACCCCTCTCTACCAATCCCTCCAATGGCCTCCACCCCTCTCTACCAATCCCTCCAATGGCCTCCACCCCTCTCTACCAATCCCTCTCTACTGGCCTCCACCCCTCTCTACCAATCCCTCCACTGGCGTCTGCGTAGTGTCCTCCGCCCCTCTCTACCAATTACTCTAATGGCCTCCACCCCTCTCTACCAATTACTCTAATGGCCTCCACCCCTCTCTACCAATCCCTCCAATGGCCTCCACCCCTCTCTACCAATCCCTCCAATGGCCTCCACCCCTCTCTACCAATCCCTCCAATGGCCTCCACCCCTCTCTACCAATCCCTCCACTAACCTCTGCTTAGTGTCCTCCGCCCCTCTCTACCAATTACTCCACTGGTCTCTGCTCAGTGTCCTCCACACCTCTCTACCAATCCCTCCACTGGCCTCTGCTCAGTGTCCTCCACCCCTCTCTACCAGTCCCTACAAATGGCCTCCACCCCTCTCTACCAATCTCTCCACTGGCCACTGTTTAGTGTCCTCCGCCCCTCTCTACCCATTACTCCACTGGTCTCTGCTCAGTGTCCTCCACCCCTCTCTACCAATCTCTCTACTGGCCTCCGCCCCCTCTACCAATTACTCCACTGGTCTCTGCTCAGTGTCCTCCACCCCTCTCTACCAATCCCTCCACTGGCCTCCACGCCTCTCTACCAATCCCTCCACTGGCCTCTGCTCAGTGTCCTCCACCCCTCTCTATCAATCCCTCCACTGGCCTCTCTACCAATTACTCCACTGGTCTCTGCTCAGTGTCCTCCACCCCTCTCTACCAATCCCTCTACTGGCCTCCACGCCTCTCTACCAATCCCTCCACTGGCCTCTGCTCAGTGTCCTCCACCCCTCTCTATCAATCCCTCCACTGGCCTCCACGCCTCTCTACCAATCCCTCCACTGGTCTCTGCTCAGTGTCCTCCACCCCTCTCTACCAATCCCTCCAATGGCCTCCACCCCTCTCTGCCAATCCCTCCAATGGCCTCCACCCCTCTCTGCCAATCCCTCCACTGGTCTCTGCTCAGTGTCTTCTATCCCTTCTCTACCAAACCACTAGAGCGTGGGGGTGCAGAAGCTGCGGAGACCACTCTAGCTGAGGGAAGGAGTGGAGGATCAGGTCAGTAAATCTTCCTTTAGGCTGCTTTCAGACCGATGCGTTGCGTTTTGACTGCACCCCCGGAGAAGCGCAGTGTACCTGTGGGGTTCGGTGCGGGTTAGCAGCGCGTTCCAAAAGAGTTCTATTAGGTCCAGAGGTCTTTCTGAAAGTCCACCAAAAACTCCAGCATGCTGCATCATTGGTGCGCTTTCAGAAAGCGCAACCAAACTGCAAGACCTAATAGAACTCTATGAGAAAGTGCCGCTAACCTGCGCTAAACCCGCGCGTAATGTGGTGTGGTCAAACCGTACCACATCAGTCTGAAGGAAGTCTTGTTGTTCCCAAGCAATTAACCCCTGCAGTGTGGGCACAGCTCATTTTTTTATTTCCTCGGAGTTGGGCTTTAAGTGAAAAAAATGCTTGCTCTTGTGTGGTAACCTCTGAACTAGCATAGTGAATATGCACCGCACACAGAAGGGCCCCAAAGTTTCCGAAGAAGCAGGTTACAGGTACTCACGGGGCAGAAGAAAGAGTTCTCGGTGATGTATCGGGCCATGGTGGGGTTATCAGAAGACATGGCCATGATGAGAAGCAGAGCATCCCGCGCCTGCTGACCAATGACCCCCTCGTGGTGGATGAAGGGGACCAGAAGGGAGAAGATCAGGAGGTTGGCTGGACCGTCTTGCCCGGTGGAATCTTGGAAGAAAAGCTCCAGGGTAGAGGGCTCCCGGGCCAGGGAGACGCAGAGTTGGTTCAGCAGCAGCACCAAGTTGTTTTCCAGTACGGGCGAGGCGGGCCCGGGAGAGAAAGTGCCGAGGAGGGTGACCAGGGGCCGCAGGACAGGCTGGTAGCGGAGGAGCGGTTGGTGGGATTGGCTGATCAGCATCTCAAACAGCTTCAACTGTTCCACCTAGGATTAGGGAAGAGAGAGAAGGACCATTAGAATACAGGAACAGAATGGTAAGACCCCCTAAAAACACCAACACAAAGAAAAAGGCAGTGGCAGTAAAAGGGGTAACATTTTTACAGTTTTGTGTTTCTTTTATATTTAATTTTGATCATATTGCAGAGTTCCGTTTTCACTTTGATATAAAAGTGGAGTTCCACCCAAAAATGGAACTTCCGTTTTTTCGGAATCCCCCCCCCCCCCCCCCCCCCTCTGGTGTCACATTTGGTACCTTTCAGGGGGGAGCAAATACATGTCTAAATTCAGGTATTTTGCTCCCACTTACGGGCATGGATAGTCGAGACACCTGCGGGTATCTACGCCACTTCTGGGCATGGATAGCAGAGACATACGCGGGTATCTACGCCACTTCCGGGGAAGGATAGCCGAGAAACCCGCGGGTATCTACGCCACTTCTGGGCATGGATAGCCAAGACACACGCGGGTATCTTCACCACTTCCGGGCATGGATAGCCGAGACATACGCGGGTATCTACGCCACTTCCGGTAATGGATAGCCGAGACACACGCAGATATCTACACCACTTCCGGGCATGGATAGCCGAGACACATGCGGGTATCTACGCCACTTACAGTAATGAATAGCCGAGACACACGCGGGTATCTACGCCACTTCCTGGCATGGATAGCCGAGACATACGCGGGTATCTACGCCACTTCCGGGCATGGATAGCCGCGAGACACGCGGGCATCTACGCCACTTCCGGGCATGGATAGCCGAGACACCCGCGGGCATCTACGCCACTTCCGGGCATGGATAGCCGAGACACCCGCGGGTATTTACACCAATTCCGGGCATGGATAGCCGAGACACCCGCGGGTATCTACGCCACTTCTGGGGAAGGATAGCAGAGACACCCACGGGTATCTACGCCACTTCTGGGGAAGGATAGCCGAGACACGCGGGTATCTACACCACTTCCGGGCATGGATAGCCGAGACACCCGCGGGTATCTACACCAATTCCGGGCATGGATAGCCGAGACACCCGCGGGTATCTACACCAATTCCGGGCATGGATAGCCGAGACACCCGCGGGTATCTACGCCACTTCCGGGCATGGAGAGCCGAGACACCCGCATGTATCTACGCCACTTCCGGGCATGGAGAGCCGAGACATACGCAGGTATCGACGCCACTTCCAGTGCCTTCTCCGTCCCCCCGCTGTCTTCTGGGAAACACAGAAGACAGCAGGGACCAGTGGGATTGCGTATTCGCAGTAGGGAACCAGACTGAAGCCCCAAGGCTTCACTTCCTAATTCCCTTACCGAAAAAGGCAGCACATCTACCCGAGAGCCGAGGGACAGATCAGCTTCGGGTGCCCACATCGCGGGCGCCCTGGACAGGCAAGTGTCCTTGTTTTAAAAGTCAGCAGCTGCAGTATTTAAAAAAAAAAAAAAAAAATGGCACGCCAGAATGGCAGAATCTTGTGCGCATGCACGGGATGACGTCATTCCCTGACCAGCCAATCAACAGAACGCCCAGAACTTGGACCATCGCATGAGATCAGTCAAGTTCCAGAGGACACCTGGACCGTCGCATGAGATCAGTCAAGTTCCAGAGGACGCCCAGACCTGGACCATCGCATGAGATCAGTCAAGTTCCAGAGGACGCCCAGACCTTGGAGCATCGCATGAGATCAGTCAAGTTCCAGAGGACGCCCAGACCTGGACCATCGCATGAGATCAGTCAAGTTCCAGAGGACGCCCAGACCTTGGACCATTGCATGAGATCAGTCAAGTTCCAGAGGACGCCCAGACCTAGACGGTCGCATGAGCTCAGTCAAGTTCCAGAGGACGCCCAGACCTGGACCGTCGCATGAGATCAGTCAAGTTCCAGAGGACGCCCAGACCATCGCATGAGATCAGTCAAGTTCCAGAGGACGCCCAGACCTTGGAGCATCGCATGAGATCAGTCAAGTTCCAGAGGACACCCAGACCTGGACCATCGCATGAGATCAGTCAAGTTCCAGAGGATGCCCAGACCTTGGACCATCGCATGAGATCAGTCAAGTTCCAAAGGACGCCCAGACCTGGACCATCGCATGAGATCAGCCAAGTTCCAGAGGACGCCCAGACCTGGACCATCGCATGAGATCAGGCAAGTTCCAGAGGATGCCCAGACCTTGGAGCATCGCATGAGATCAGTCAAGTTCCAGAGGACGCCCAGACCTTGGAGCATCGCATGAGATCAGTCAAGTTCCAGAGGACGCCCAGACCTGGACCATCGCATGAGATCAGTCAAGTTCCAGAGGACGCCCAGACCTTTGACCATCGCATGAGATCAGTCAAGTTCCAGAGGACGCCCAGACCTTTGACCATCGCATGAGATCAGTCAAGTTCCAGAGGACGCCCAGACCCGGACCATCGCATGAGATCAGTCAAGTTCCAGAGGACGCCCAGACCTAGACCATCGCATGAGATCAGTCAAGTTCCAGAGGACGCCCAGACCATCGCATGAGATCAGTCAAGTTCCAGAGGACGCCCAGACCCGGACCATCGCATGAGATCAGTCACGTTTCCAGAGGACGTATGAGATCAGTCACCTTTTTCTCCTCAGTGAAGTCCCTGTGTAAGTGCCAGTGGAGGAGCTTCTCCAGAATGCCCTCAGATGCCACGTAGGTCAGGATGGGTCCCGGTCCCTCCCCGTCTCGCGGTCGCTCCTCCGCTAAAAGGCTCAGCATCTGGTAGGTGTTGTTCCGCACGCAGCTCATATCATCTGTCGTCACATCCGCTGAGGACGCCCGGCGCTCCAGAATCCTCAGAACCTGGAAGATGAAGAAACACAGTGTGATACCCTTGATGATCCAAGACAGGGGGGGTCTCCAAATTATCCAAAGGGCCAGCTTACGGTCTTTCAGACTGTAGGGGGGGCTGGACTGTGACCAGTGGGAGTAGAAAATGTCCGAAAATGCCCGAGTGTCAGTGGGAGTCCTCGACAGGTAATCGTTAGTGGATTGGCTTTCCCGGCTGGTTGCTTGGCAACCAGCAACGCCAACCCGATTCCTCCGATCGGGCGCATCTGCTCAATGCACGATCAATACACAAAGTGGTATCAGTGGGAGGAATAGTGTCCCATCATTGGTGTCAGTGGGAGGAATAGTGTCCCATCATTGGTGTCAGTGGGAGGAATAGTGTCCCATCATTGGTATCAGTGGGGGGAATAGTGCCCCATCATTGGTGTCAGTGGGAGGAATAGTGTCCCATCATTGGTGTCAGTGGGAGGAATAGTGTCCCATCATTGGTGTCAGTGGGAGGAATAGTGTCCCATCATTGGTATCAGTGGGAGGAATAGTGTCCCATCATTGGTATCAGTGGGAGGAATAGTGTCCCATCATTGGTGTCAGTGGAAGGAATAGTGTCCCATCATTGGTGTCAGTGGGAGGAATAGTGTCCCATCATTGGTGTCAGTGGGAGGAATAGTGTCCCATCATTGGTATCAGTAGGAGGAATAGCTCCCCATCATTGGTGTCAGTGGGAGGAATAGTGCCCCATCACTGGTGTCAGTGGGAGGAATAGTGTCCCATCATTGGTGTCAGTGGGAGGAATAGTGTCCCATCATTGGTGTCAGTGGGAGGAATAGTGTCCCATCATTGGTGTCAGTGGGAGGAATAGTGTCCCATCATTGGTTTCAGTGAGAGGAATAGTGCCCCATCATAGGTGTCAGTGAGAGGAATAGTGTCCCATCATTGGTGTCAGTGGGAGGAATAAAGAGATTTTTAATACAGCTTACCTGTAAAATCTTTTTCTTGGAGTACATCACGGGACACAGAGCGGCATTCATTACTATATGGGTTATATGGAGTACCTTCAGGTGTAGACACTGGCAATCTCAAACAGGAAATGCCCCTCCCTATATAACCCCCTCCCATAGGAGGAGTACCTCAGTTTTGTAGCAAGCAGTATGCCTCCCAAAATGGTCCTCAAAAAAGAGGGGTGGGAGCTCTGTGTCCCGTGATGTACTCCAAGAAAAAGATTTTACAGGTAAGCTGTATTAAAAATCTCTTTTTCTTTATCGTACATCACGGGACACAGAGCGGCATTCATTACTATATGGGATGTCCCAAAGCAATGCTTACAATGAGGGGAGGGAGAACATCTCCAAGACAAAAGGATTTAATTTAGAGATATACTCAAATCATAATAAATCCAACTTAGTTGAGAAAAATAAAATTTTTAAATTTAACTCGAACAAGAGGAGCCCCCGGAATCCGAGGGTCTCAAACTGCAGCCTGCAGCACTGCCTGCCCGAAGGCAGTATCAGTATTCCTTCTTACGTCCAACTTGTAGAATTTTGTAAACGTGTGGACAGAAGACCAGGTTGCCGCCTTGCAAACTTGAGCCATAGAGATCTGGTGGTGTGCTGCCCAGGAGGCGCCCATGGCTCTAGTAGAATGAGCCTTTAATGATACTGGAGGAGGCAACCCTTTCAAGCCGTAGGCCTGAGTGATTAATTGCTTAATCCACCTAGAAATGGTGGACTTTGCAGCTGCCTGCCCCTTCTTGGGCCCATCCGGTAGAATGAACAGCACATCTGTCTTCCGGATCTTCTTTGTAGCTTTAAGATAGGCCTTCATGGCCCTGACAATATCCAAGGTATGCAGCAACCCTTCCTTTCTGGAAGTAGGTTTAGGGAAGAAGGATGGTAATACCAAATCCTGGTTCAAATGAAAACTGGATATGACCTTCGGAAGGAAGGAAGGATGAGGGCGGAGAACGACCCTGTCCTTATGAAAAACAAGATATGGTTCCTTACAGGATAAGGCTGCCAGCTCCGAAACTCTTCTTGCGGAAACTATGGCAACCAAAAATACTAACTTCCTTGTCAGTAGAACCAAAGGAATATCAGCCAACGGCTCAAACGGTTGTTTCTGTAAACTTGACAGAACAAGATTTAAATCCCACGGACAAAGCGGGGATTTAACTGGAGGTCTAATACGTAAGACCCCTTGAAGGAAGGTCTTAACCAGCGAGTGGGTGGCCAGCGGCCGCTGAAACCACACTGACAGAGCAGAAATCTGTCCTTTGATTGTGCTTAATGCCAATCCTTTATCCACTCCTAGCTGGAGAAAACTTAATACTCTATCGATGGTAAATTTGCGAGAAAGCCATCGCTTGGACTCACACCAGCCTACATAGGCCTTCCAGACCCTGTAATAAATCACCCTAGAGACCGGTTTCCTGGCTCTGATTAGGGTAGAGATTACTTTCTGAGACAGACCTCTACCCCTGAGAATCAGGGATTCAGCTTCCAGGCCGTCAAATTTAGATGCCGTAAGGCAGGGTGGAGGATCGGACCTTGCGATAGCAGGTCTGGCCGTAGAGGAAGAGTCCAAGGGTCTCCCACTACCATCCTTAAGATTAGTGAGTACCATGCCCTTCTGGGCCATGCTGGAGCTACCAGGATGACTGGTATGTGCTCCACCCAGATCCTGCGCAGCAGGCGGGGTAGTAACTGGAGCGGGGGAAACGCATAAAGAAGTTTGAACTGATGCCAAGGGCAAACCAACGCATCGGTTCCGCAGGCCATCGGATCCCTTGAGCGGGACATGAACCTGTCTAGTTTCTTGTTGAGTCTCGATGCCATGATATCCACGTCCGGCACTCCCCATCTTTGGCAGAGTGCTTGAAAGACTAGTGGATGCAGAGACCATTCCCCCGGCCATAGAGTCTGGCGGCTTAAGAAGTCCGCCTGAAAGTTGTCCACTCCTGGAATGAATATTGCCGATATGCAGGGCACATGAGCCTCTGCCCATAGAAGAATCAAGCTCACCTCTCTCTGAGCGGCTTGACTCCTGGTTCCCCCTTGGTGATTTATGTGTGCCACGGCCGTGGCATTGTCTGATTGAATTCTCACCGGGAACCCCTGCAATTTTGACGTCCAAGCCCTGAGGGCTAGTCGAGCAGCTCTGAGCTCCAAGATGTTGATGGGCAACTGCTTCTCTGGCTTTGCCCAAGTACCTTGGCGAGTGCAACCATCCAAAATTGCTCCCCAGCCCGTCAGGCTGGCGTCTGTGGTCACTATCTTCCAAGCCACTGGGCTGAAAGACCTCCCCTTCAGTAGATTCTGAGGGTCTAACCACCAACACAGACTTTGTCGGACTCTTGATGAGAGCGGCAACGGGATATCCAAGGCCTGTGGCCTTCTGCTCCATGCTGACAGGATGGCTGCCTGTAGGATGCGAGTGTGGCTCTGGGCGTATGGTACCGCCTCGAATGTGGCCACCATCTTGCCTAGTAACCTCATACATAGGCGAATAGTCGGTTCTTTCTTGCTTAGAACCAGTAGGATTAATTCCTTGATGGCTTTTACCTTCCTCAGAGGTAGGAACACTCCTTGTTGTTCTGTGTCTAATCTCATGCCGAGATATTCCAACTGCTTTGTGGGCTGGAAAGCTGACTTTTCTCGATTTAGGACCCAGCCGAACCTCTCGAGGTATTGGACCGTGAGGGCCACTGCTCGCTCCAAGCCGGGAGACGAGTGATCTATGACTAGGAGGTCGTCCAGGTATGCTAGGATCGTGACCCCTTGGATCCTTAGTTTGGCTAGGATTGGAGCTAGGACCTTCGTGAACACCCGGGGGGCCGTAGCCAACCCGAAGGGAAGCGCCACGAATTGGAAGTGACGCGAAGCCACCATGAAGCGTAGATATCTTTGATGTGGCTGATAAATTGGAACATGAAGGTAGGCATCCTTTATGTCTATGGACGCCATGAAGTCGTCCTTCTGGAGTGTGGCAGCTGCTGACCGCACGGATTCCATCCGAAATGAGCGGATCTTTAGATATGCATTTACCATCTTTAGGTCCAAAATTGGCCTGACATCTCCATTGGATTTTGGGATGATGAATAGGTTGGAGTAGAAACCCAGCCCCTGTTCCAGGACTGGTACCTCTACTATTACTTCCTGGGAAAGTAGATGATCTAATGCCGATCTTAATGCGGCTCCCTTTTCCGGATCGTTTGGAATCCTCGACTTCTGGAAATGAGGAGGAGGAAACCTTAGGAAATCTAATTTGTAGCCTGTGGCCACGGAAGACCGTACCCACTCGTCGGGAATGCTGGCTTCCCAAATCTCTGAAAAGAGTCGCAGCCTTCCCCCCACCTTCGTGGGTGGGGGCGCCCCTTCATAAGGTTGGCTTGGGGGCTGGTTTTGCTGGTTTGCGAAACCACTGCCTTTTGCCTCTAACAGCCTGTCCTTGTGATCTGCTGTTGAAGCCGAAGTTTGCTTTTGCAGGAGGCCGTCGATACTGCTTGGCATTAGAGGGCCCCTGCCCAGGGGAATACTGTCGTTTAAACGCAGGTCCCTGAACCTTCTTCTTAGTTGGCAAGAGAGTACTCTTGCCGTTTGAAATGGTCTGAATGTATTTATCTAGGTCTTCTCCGAAGAGTCGTCCTCCATGGAAGGGGAACCCTACCAGGAGCTTCTTGCATGGGGGCTCAGCCTCCCAGCTTTTTAACCATAAGAGTCTTCTCATATGGATAAGGGATAACGATAAACGTGACGCTTGCTGGATAGAATCCTTGATTGCGTCTACCGTAAAACATATGGCCTTAGGGACATCCGAAAATTTTTCTGCCTGCTGGGCCGGAATAAGTTTAAGCATCTGCTTAAATTGATCCGATAATGCTTGAGCGACCCCAATCGCAGCCACAGCTGGCTGTACTACTGCCCCTGCAGTAGTTCTTAAGTAGTGCTTCCAAGCGCTTATCAACTGGATCCTTGAACACCTGTATGTTTTCTACAGGGCATGTTAACGATCTGTTAACACATGAGATGGCTGCGTCCACTGCAGGAGTAGCCCATCTTTTGGAAAAATTTTCTTCCATAGGATATAGGACAGAGAACCTTTTAGGTGGTAAGAAGATCTTATCTGGCTTGTTCCAATCTTGGAACAAAATTCCCTCTAATAGAGGATGGATCGGAAACACAGCATTGCTTTGAGGCGCCCTCAGTGAGCCCAAAGCTGAAACCGTCGATACCTGGAGATCTGGTACTGGCAAGTTGAATGTCCTATGGACCAAGTCCGACAATCCTTGAATCCACCAGCTCTCCCTCAGGGAGACTGCCCCAGACTCCTCTGTATCCGGGTCTTCGATCCCTGAACCTACTTGGTCCGTGTCCAAGAGGTCGTCCAATTCCCCTGAGGAAAGGACCTCCTCTTCTGAGGGTCCGCGCTCGGGCGACGGAGATCTATTCCGCTTACTGCCCCGCATAGCTGCGGATATCATTTTTCCCATGCTTTTCTGCATCTCTTTTAAAGAGGTGAGTAATACCTCCTCCGTGACCATCTTAGGGTTGGACTGACCCGCGTCAGCTCCAGCCCCAGATCCCGATGGCCCCAAGGCTCCCTGTAGGGAAAACAGCGGCATACCATGGTACAATACCGAGGTACACCTGCTACCTATTGGTATTTGGAACTATAAAAGTTAATTGTCCAAACACCTGTTTGGGGGATAAAAAAAATGCTTCCTCTCCCCTAGATGACTTTTTTTTTTTTTTTTTCGTTTTTGTTTCAAATCCAGGAAAGAAAAAACATTCTGTCCCCCTGAGTAGTATTGCAAAGAAAAACTATGAGATGGAAAAGAAACAGCCTATTTCTAGGCTTGACAAAACAGTCCTCTGAAGACTGCAATATCCTTTCTGGCCACTGTGTGTCCTCGGCGCCCCGTGCTGCCGCTCTGGTCTTTCTCCTCAGTTCCAAAGTATTGAATGGAACAAACAAACAAGGAAGGGCCGCCCCTTCCTTTAAGCCACTGACCCGCCCTTCCCCCCCCAGCAATCTCAAACAGGAAATGCCCCTCCCGACAGGGGGAGGGGGGGGGGGATTTTGGGAGGAAGGGACCTCTCTGTTCCAGCAAACTGCAGCCTGGAACCATGAGGAGGTCAGCGTTTTGCCTGCTTGCAGGCTCTGAGGAGGAAGACTGAATGGAGCATCGCCTGGAGGCCTGCAGGTAAGCAAAGCTCTCTGACACACACATATATTTTTATATAACACAGGCCCCACTCAATGCTTTTCCAACACTACAAGGGAGGTCACATCTTATGGGGAATAATACATAGAGAGCCATCCTATCTTTATGATATGTGACTAGTTTGCCAGATGCAGTGCATAACTTTAGGCATGTCCCCTGTGACCCCCCAGAAAAAACCTGCTAAGAACCAAGTTCCGCAAGTTTTCCCCTCACTTACCTGCTCCATGCCGCAGGACTTTGCCAAGCAAGAGGCCCAATCTTCCCCCATCTCCGTGGGGATGTCTAGACCTTCAGGCCCTGGGTTCCTATGAAGGATCCACTGTCCTGGGCCCATATAGCACCCTGGCAACAGAAAACTTTAGGTACCCAAAGGTTTCTAAGTTCTGGGCCCAGGGTCCAGCTCTCTAAAAAGAAAAGCATTATGGGCTATACCCCAAGGGTTTGGGGTCCGGTTACTGACCACTTTAGCGCTGAGGCTTTTTTGGACAGAACCGGTAGCTCACCTAATCCCAAGGATGCGGAGGCAAGCTAAACCATGACTAACACCTAAGACACTGGCGTAAAAACTGAGGTACTCCTCCTATGGGAGGGGGTTATATAGGGAGGGGCATTTCCTGTTTGAGATTGCCAGTGTCTACACCTGAAGGTACTCCATATAACCCATATAGTAATGAATGCCGCTCTGTGTCCCGTGATGTACGATAAAGAAAGTGTCCCATCATTGATGTCAGTGGAGAAAATAGTGTCCCATCATTGATGTCAGTGGGGGGAATAGTGTCCCATCATTGTTATCAGTGGGAGGAATAGTGTCCCATCATTGGTGTCAGTGGGAGGAATAGTGTCCCATCATTGTCAGTGGGAGGAATAGTGTCCCATCATTGGTGTCAGTGGGAGGAATAGTGCCCCATCATTGGTGTCAGTGAGAGGAATAGTGTCCCATCATTGGTGTCAGTGGGAGGAATAGTGTCCCATCATTGATGTCAGTGGAGAAAATAGTGTCCCATCATTGGTGTCAGTGGAAGGAAGACCATGAAATGGGGCAATACTCCCTACCAGAGCCCCTCCCCCCAGACAGATGATCATGATATCTCCCATATGGTGGGAAGTCACGGCCTTCTAATCTCTTTCCACACACAAGTACCGACGCCTGGAGGACCTCACCTGAGACCAGTGATTCTTGAAGACCATCAGGCAAGTCTCTGGGTCAGCGGTCACCAGGGGTTGGAGGCTGGCACTACGGCCGGGCTTGGCGCCAGCGCCTCGGGGGTTGAGTTTACTGAGCCAGCTCATTCTTGTGGGTCTCGGATCACAAGGTGGAGGTGGGGGAGGGGTGAGAGAGAAGAGGGGAGAACAAAGGGGGCGATTAGGACAGGGAGGGAGACATGACCCCGACTCATCCCGTCTGTAGACAGGGCCTCTTCATGGTGCCTTCAGACTCTGCGGAGACACAAAAAAAAAAGAAACGATTATCTAATAAACCAATCACTGCCCTTCATATCCAAACAACACCATCAGAGAAAATATATATACTGTCCGGATATAACACAGTCCCCTCCCCTTCACATCAGAGCCCCCCGATCACACGGTCCCCTCCCCTTCACATCAGAGCCCCCCGATCACACAGTCCCCTCCCCTTCACATCAGAGCCCCCCGATCATACGGTCCCCTCCCCTTCACATCAGAGCCCCCGATCATACAGTCCCCTCCCCTTCACATCAGAGCCCCCAGATCACACAGTCCCCTCCCCTTCACATCAGAGCCCCCTGATCATACGATCCCCTCCCCTTCCCATCAGAGCCCCCCGATCATACGATCCCCTCCCCTTCCCATCAGAGCCCCCCGATCACACAGTCCCCTTCCCTTCACATCAGAGCCCCCCGATCACACAGTCCCCTCCCCTTCACATCAGAGCCCCCCGATCATACGGTCCCCTCCCCTTCACATCAGAGCCCCCCGATCCCCTCCCCTTCACATCAGAGCCCCCCCGAACATACGGTCCCCTCCCCTTCACATCAGAGCCCCCCGATCACAGTCCCCTCCCCTTCGCATCAGAGCCCCCCGATCACACAGTCCCCTCCCCTTCACATCAGAGCCCCCAGATCACACGGTCTCCTCCCCTTCACATCAGAGCCCCCGATCACACAGTCCCCTCCCCTTCGCATCAGAGCCCCCCGATCACAGTCCCCTCCCCTTCGCATCAGAGCCCCCCGATCACACAGTCCCCTCCCCTTCACATCAGAGCCCCCCGATCACACAGTCCCCTCCCCTTCACATCAGAGCCCCCCTGATCACACAGTCCCCTCCCCTTCACATCAGAGCCCCCCCCGATCACACAGTCCCCTCCCCTTCACATTAGAGCCCCCTGATCACACAGTCCCCTCCCCTTCACATCAGAGCCCCCTGATCACACAGTCCCCTCCCCTTCACATCAGAGCCCCCCCCGATCACACAGTCCCCTCCCCTTCACATCAGAGCCCCCCGATCACACGGTCCCCTCCCCTTCACATCAGAGCCCCCCGATCACACAGTCCCCTCCCCTTCACATCAGAGCCCCCCGATCATACAGTCCCCTCCCCTTCACATCAGAGCCCCCCCGATCACACAGTCCCCTTCTTTTCACATCAGAGCCCCCCCGATCACACAGTCCCCTTCTTTTCACATCAGAGCCCCCGATCACACAGTCCCCTCCCCTTCACATCAGAGCCCCCCCGATCACACAGTCCCCTTCTTTTCACATCAGAGCCCCTCGATCACACAGTCCCCTCCCCTTCACATCAGAGCCCCTCGATCACACAGTCCCCTCCCCTTCACATCAGAGCCCCCCGATCACACAGTCCCCTCCCCTTCACATCAGAGCCCCCGATCATACAGTCCCCTCCCCTTCACATCAGAGCCCCCCGATCATACGGTCCCCTCCCCTTCACATCAGAGCCCCCCGATCATACGGTCCCCTCCCCTTCACATCAGAGCCCCCCGATCACACGGTCCCCTCCCCTTCACATCAGTGCCCCCCGATCACACAGTCCCCCCCCTTCACATCAGAACCCCCCGATCACACGGTCCCCTCCCCTTCACATCAGAGCCCCCCGATCATACGGTCCCCTTCCCTTCACATCAGAGCCCCCCGATCACACAGTCCCCTTCCCTTCACATCAGTGCCCCCCCCGATCACACGGTCCCCTCCCCTTTACATCAGAGCCCCCCGATCACACAGTCCCCTCCCCTTCACATCAGTGCCCCCCCCGATCACACAGTCCCCTCCCCTTCACATCAGAACCCCCCGATCACACA
Organism: Rana temporaria; assembly: GCF_905171775.1. Classification (NCBI taxonomy): domain Eukaryota; kingdom Metazoa; phylum Chordata; class Amphibia; order Anura; family Ranidae; genus Rana; species Rana temporaria. The sequence goes on along the minus strand of NW_024404413.1, from coordinate 125,847 downwards.
GTCCCCTTCCCTTCACATCAGAGCTCCCCGATCACACAGTCCCCTCCCCTTCACATCAGAGCCCCTCGATCACACAGTCCCCTCCCCTTCACATCAGTGCCCCCCGATCACACAGTCCCCTCCCCTTCACATCAGAACCCCCCGATCACACGGTCCCCTCCCCTTCACATCAGAGCCCCCCGATCACACAGTCCCCTCCCCTTCACATCAGAGCCCCCCGATCACACGGTCCCCTCCCCTTCACATCAGAGCCCCCCGATCACACAGTCCCCTCCCCTTCACATCAGAGCCCCCGATCATACGGTCCCCTCCCCTTCACATCAGAGCCCCCCGATCATACGGTCCCCTCCCCTTCACATCAGAGCCCCCCGATCATACGGTCCCCTCCCCTTCACATCAGAGCCCCCCGATCACACGGTCCCCTTCCCTTCACATCAGAGCCCCCCGATAACACCGTCCCCTACCCTTCACATCAGAGCCCCCGATCATACGGTCCCCTCCCCTTCACATCAGAGCCCCCCGATCACACGGTCCCCTTCCCTTCACATCAGAGCCCCCTGATAACACCGTCCCCTACCCTTCACATCAGAGCCCCCCCGATCATACGGTCCCCTTCCCTTCACATCAGAGCCCCCGATCACACAGTCCCCTCCACTTCACATCAGAGCCCCCCGATCACACAGTCCCCTCCCCTTTACATTAGAGCCCCCCGATCATACGGTCTCCCTCCCTTCACATCAGAGCTCCCCGATCACACAGTCCCCTCCACTTCACATCAGAGCCCCCCGATCACACAGTCCCCTCCCCTTTACATTAGAGCCCCCCGATCATACGGTCTCCCTCCCTTCACATCAGAGCCCCCCGATCACACAGTCCCCTCCCCTTTACATTAGAGCCCCCTGATCACACGATCTCCTCCCCTTCACATCAGAGCCCCCCGATCATACGGTCCCCTTCCCTTCACATCAGAGCCCCCCGATCATACGGTCCCCTTCCCTTCACATCAGAGCCCCCCGATCACACGGTCCCCTCCCCTTCACATCAGTGCCCCCCCCGATCACACGGTCCCCTCCCCTTTACATCAGAGCCCCCCGATCACACAGTCCCCTCCCCTTCACATCAGTGCCCCCCCCCATCACACAGTCCCCTCCCCTTCACATCAGAACCCCCCGATCACACAGTCCCCTTCCCTTCACATCAGAGCTCCCCGATCACACAGTCCCCTCCCCTTCACATCAGAGCCCCTCGATCACACAGTCCCCTCCCCTTCACATCAGAGCCCCCCGATCACACAGTCCCCTCCCCTTCACATCAGAGCCCCCGATCATACAGTCCCCTCCCCTTCACATCAGAGCCCCCCGATCATACGGTCCCCTCCCCTTCACATCAGAGCCCCCCGATCATACGGTCCCCTCCCCTTCACATCAGAGCCCCCCGATCACACGGTCCCCTCCCCTTCACATCAGTGCCCCCCGATCACACAGTCCCCCCCCTTCACATCAGAACCCCCCGATCACACGGTCCCCTCCCCTTCACATCAGAGCCCCCCGATCACACAGTCCCCTCCCCTTCACATCAGAGCCCCCCGATCACACGGTCCCCTCCCCTTCACATCAGGGCCCCCAGATCACACGGTCCCCTCCCCTTCACATCAGGGCCCCCCAATCACACGGTCCCCTCCCCTTCACATCAGAGCCCCCCGATCACACGGTCCCCTCCCCTTCACATCAGTGCCCCCCGATCACACAGTCCCCTCCCCTTCACATCAGAACCCCCCGATCACACGGTCCCCTCCCCTTCACATCAGAGCCCCCCGATCACACAGTCCCCTCCCCTTCACATCAGAGCCCCCCGATCACACGGTCCCCTCCCCTTCACATCAGAGCCCCCCGATCACACAGTCCCCTCCCCTTCACATCAGAGCCCCCGATCATACGGTCCCCTCCCCTTCACATCAGAGCCCCCCGATCATACGGTCCCCTCCCCTTCACATCAGAGCCCCCCGATCATACGGTCCCCTCCCCTTCACATCAGAGCCCCCCGATCACACGGTCCCCTTCCCTTCACATCAGAGCCCCCTGATAACACCGTCCCCTACCCTTCACATCAGAGCCCCCGATCATACGGTCCCCTCCCCTTCACATCAGAGCCCCCCGATCACACGGTCCCCTTCCCTTCACATCAGAGCCCCCTGATAACACCGTCCCCTACCCTTCACATCAGAGCCCCCCCGATCATACGGTCCCCTTCCCTTCACATCAGAGCCCCCCGATCATACGGTCCCCTCCCCTTCACATCAGAGCCCCCCGATCACACAGTCCCCTCCCCTTCACATCAGAGCCCCCCGATCACACAGTCCCCTCCCCTTTACATTAGAGCCCCCCGATCATACGGTCTCCCTCCCTTCACATCAGAGCCCCCCTGATCACACGATCTCCTCCCCTTCACATCAGAGCCCCCCGATCACACAGTCCCCTCCCCTTCACATCAGTGCCCCCCCCGATCACACGGTCCCCTCCCCTTTACATCAGAGCCCCCCGATCACACAGTCCCCTCCCCTTCACATCAGTGCCCCCCCCGATCACACAGTCCCCTCCCCTTCACATCAGAGCCCCCGATCACACAGTCCCCTCCACTTCACATCAGAGCCCCCCAATCACACAGTCCCCTCCCCTTTACATTAGAGCCCCCCGATCATACGGTCTCCCTCCCTTCACATCAGAGCCCCCCTGATCACACGATCTCCTCCCCTTCACATCAGAGCCCCCCGATCATACGGTCCCCTTCCCTTCACATCAGAGCCCCCCGATCACACAATCCCCTCCCCTTCACATCAGTGCCCCCCCCCGATCACACGGTCCCCTCCCCTTCACATCAGTGCCCCCCCCGATCACACGGTCCCCTCCCCTTCACATCAGAGCCCCCCGATCACACAGTCCCCTCCCCTTCACATCAGTGCCCCCCCCGATCACACAGTCCCCTCCCCTTCACATCAGAGCCCCCCGATTACACAGTCCCCTCCCCTTCACATCAGAGCTCCCCGATCACACAGTCCCCTCCCCTTCATATCAGAGCCCCCCGATCATACAGTCCCCTCCCCTTCACATCAGAGCCCCCCGATCACACAGTCCCCTCCCCTTCATATCAGAGCCCCCCGATCATACAGTCCCCTCCCCTTCACATCAGAGCCCCCCGATCACACGGTCCCCTCCCCTTCACATCAGAGCTCCCCGATCACACAGTCCCCTCCCCTTCATATCAGAGCCCCCCGATCACACAGTCCCCTCCCCTTCATATCAGAGCCCCCCGATCATACGATCTCCTCCCCTTCACATCAGTGCAGAGGTCTTGAAAAAGAAGGGTCAACGCTTCAAATATTGACTCTTTGTCAATAAAAGCCTCTGACACTCATACAAAGCTTGTAATTATACTTCAGTATCCCATAGTAACATCGGATAAAAAGATCTACAAACACGAGGCGGACGACTTTGTGAAAATTAATATTTGCGTCATTCTCAAAACTTTTGGCCAAGGCTGTACAGTATTTAGAAAGGGTCGTGATATTTACATAGATGAGTGTTATCGTACACGCGTTCGGATTTTCCATTGGAAAAACCTTCGATGGTTTTTCCGACGGAATTCCGCTCAAGCTTGGCTTGCCATAGACACGGTCACACAAAAGATCTCGTAACTTTCAACCGGCAAGAACGCCGGTGACGCGCAACACTACGACGAGCCGAGAACATGAAGTTCGACGCTTCCGAGCGTGCGTCTGAATTTCGCGCAATCGGAATTTCGAAAAGGAATTTTTTTCCGGCGGAAAAATTTGAGAACCAGCTCTCAATCTTTCGTTGGCGGAAATTTCCGACAGCAAAAGTCCAAAGGAGCCTACACACCTTCGGAATTTCCATCCAAAAGCTCACATCGGACTTTTGCTGTTGGAATTTGCGATCGTGTGTACGGGGCATTAGACTTCGCCATAGGAGATCCAAAACTAGGTACCCACTTCCCCCCCCCAGGAAAAAATGCCTATAGGTGTTAGGAGTAGGTGGGGGTAGGAGGACGACATAAATTAGAACTTTTCCCCTTTACCCACTTCCCTACCCGCCCATAGTCAAATGACGTCCATAGAGGGGATCTCCCATCCTGAGTGGACGTCATATGACGTCTTGGGCTTCCCGGCCGCCTAGGGGGCGCGCGCACCTGCGGCATTGCTCGGTCGTGTACCCGGCGACCACAATGTCTGCCGGGGACCTGCCATTGCCCATGATCGTTTGTAAATACACAGATCCAGGTTCTGTCAGAGGAGGGGAGACCGATGTGTGTACAGAGGAACTCCAGTCTCCTCCCCTTGTGAGTCCCCTCCCCCTACAGTTAGAATCACTCCCTAGGGAACATGTTTAACCCCTTCAGCGCCCCCTAGTGTTAACCCCTTCCTTGCCAGTCACATTTACACAGTAATCAGTGTTTTTTTTTAGCACTGAGCGCTGTATAAAATGTGAATGGTCCCAAAAATTGTCCGATGTGTCCGCCGCAATGTCACAGTCACAAAAAAATAGCAGATCGCCGCCATTACTAGTAAAAAAAATATTAATAAAAATGCCATAAAACTATCCCCTATTTTGTAAACGCTATAACGTTTGCGCAAACCGATCAATAAACGCTTATTGCGATTTTTTTTTACCAAAAATAAGTAGAAGAATACGTATCGGACTAAACTGTATTTTTTTTATATATTTATGTTTTTAGTGACATTTATTATAGCAAAAAGTAAAAAATATTGTTATTTTTTTCTACATTGTCGCTCTATTTTTGTTTATAGCGCAAAAAATAAAAACCGCAGAGGTGATCAAATACCACCAAAAGAAAGCTCAGTTTGTGGGAAAAAAAATTAGCCAATTTTGATTGGGAACCACGTCGCACGACCGCGCAATTGGCAGTTAAAGCGACGCCGTGCCGAATCGCAAAAAAAAGTGGCCCGGTCTTTGGCCAGCTAAATGGTCCGGGGCTGAAGTGGTTAAAATCAGTTGACTGGAAAAAACGAAAACCCCTACATGTGTTATTTTTTTTGGCGGCACGCGCGGGGCTGATATTCCAGGAATGTAGAAAATAGCAATGGGGGGGGGGGGCAACGCACTGGGTGGGAAACAATACAATGTATCAATGTGGAAATGTCCCGCTCTGAGGAATGTAAATAATGTGTAACATTCCAAGAGAGGGAGATCTCTATGAATGGAGACACGCTACAATGTTGTCATCGAGTCTACCGATCTCTCTCTGTGCTCCATCCACAGAAAAAATCTCCCCCCGGAGAGATTGCAATGAAACATCAAAACAGAAGACTCATGCGGGAAAGAACATGTTTTTAGTAAATTTACTCATTTTGAGATACTATAACGCTGAATTCCAGATATGGATATTTTTACAGCTTGAACCAATAAAACCCTCTTCCCTCCCCACCTCCATCAATGAGCCTTCCCCTCCCCACCACCATCAACGAGCCTTCCCCTCCCCACCACCATCAACGAGCCTTCCCCTCCCCACCACCATCAACGAGCCTTCCCCTCCCCACCACCATCAACGAGCCTTCCCCTCCCCACCACCATCAACGAGCCTTCCCCTCCCCACCACCATCAACGAGCCTTCCCCTCCCCACCTCCATCAATGAGCTTCCCCCCCACCTCCATCAACGAGCCTTCCCCTCCCCACCACCATCAACGAGCCTTCCCCTCCCCACCACCATCAACGAGCCTTCCCCTCCCCACCACCATCAACGAGCCTTCCCCTCCCCACCACCATCAATGAGCCTTCCCCTCCCCACCACCATCAATGAGCCTTCCCCTCCCCACCACCATCAACGAGCCTTCCCCTCCCCACCACCATCAACGAGCCTTCCCCTCCCCACCACCATCAACGAGCCTTCCCCTCCCCACCACCATCAACGAGCCTTCCCCTCCCCACCACCATCAACGAGCCTTCCCCTCCCCACCACCATCAACGAGCCTTCCCCTCCCCACCACCATCAACGAGCCTTCCCCTCCCCACCACCATCAACGAGCCTTCCCCTCCCCACCACCATCAACGAGCCTTCCCCTCCCCACCACCATCAATGAGCTTCCCCCCCACCTCCATCAATGAGCCTCCCCCCCACCTCCATCAATGAGCCTCCTCCCCACCTCCATCAACAAGCCTTCCCCTCCCCACCATCAACAAGCCTTCCCCTCCCCACCACCAACGAGCCTCCCCCCCACCTCCATCAATTAGCCTTCCCTCCCCACCTCCATCAATGAGTCTCCTCCCCACCTCCATCAACGAGCCTTCCCCTCCCCACCTCCATCAACGAGCCTTCCCCTCCCCACCTCCATCAACGAGCCTTCCCCCCCCACCTCCATCAACAAGCCTTCCCCTCCCCACCACCAACGAGCCTCCCCCACCTCCATCAATGAGCCTTCCCTCCCCACCTCCATCAATGAGTCTTCCCTCCCCACCTCCATCAATGAGCCTTCCCCTCCATCAATGAGCCTTCCCTCCCCACCTCCATCAATCAGCCTTCCCTCCCCACCTCCATCAATCAGCCTTCCCTCCCCCACCTCCATCAATCAGCCTTCCCTCCCTTCACCTCCATCAATCAGCCTTCCCTCCCCCCACCTCCATCAATGAACCTTCCCTCCCCCCACCTCCATCAATGAACCTTCCCTCCCCCCACCTCCATCAATGAACCTTCCCTCCCCCCACCTCCATCAATGAACCTTCCCTCCCCCCACCTCCATCAATGAACCTTCCCTCCCCCCACCTCCATCAATGAACCTTCCCTCCTCCATCAATGAACCTTCCCTCCTCCATCAATGAACCTTCCCTCCCCCACCTCCATCAATGAACCTTCCTTCCCTCCCCCCACCTCCATCAATGAACCTTCCCTCCCCCCACCTCCATCAATGAACCTTCCCTCCCCCCACCTCCATCAATGAACCTTCCCTCCCCCACCTCCATCAATGAACCTTCCCTCCCCCCCACCTCCATCAATGAACCTTCCCTCCCCCCCACCTCCATCAATGAACCTTCCCTCCCCCCCACCTCCATCAATGAACCTTCCCTCCCCCCCACCTCCATCAATGAACCTTCCCTCCCCCCCACCTCCATCAACTAGACGTCCCAACTAGACGTCCCAACTAGACGTTCCACCTAGACATCCCAACTAGATGTCCCAACTAGACGTTCCACCTAGACGTTCCACCTAGACGCCCCACCTAGACGTCCCACCTAGACCTCCCAACTAGACGAGATTCCCCCTTACATCAGGTTCCTCATCAGAGTCCCCCAATACATCAGGTTCCCCATCAGAGTCCCCCAATACATCAGATTCCCCATCAGAGTCCCCCAATACATCAGGCTCCCCATCAGAGTCCCCCAATACATCAGGTTCCCCATCAGAGTTCCCTCCATACATCAGGTTCCCATCATACCGTCCCCATCAGAGTCCCCCAATACATCAGATTTCCCATCAGAGTCCTCCTATACATCATATTTTCCATCAGAGTCCCCCAATACATCAGATTCCCCATCAGAGTCCCCCAATACATCAGATTTCCCATCAGAGTCCTCCTATACATCATATTTTACATCAGAGTCCCCCAATACATCAGATTCCCCATCAGAGTCCCCCAATACATCAGGCTCCCCATCAGAGTCCCCCAATACATCAGGCTCCCCATCAGAGTCCCCCAATACATCAGGCTCCCCATCAGAGTCCCCCAATACATCAGGGTCCCCATCAGAGTCTCCCAATACATCAGGGTCCCCATCAGAGTCCCCCAATACATCAGGGTCCCCATCAGGAGTTTCCCCATACATCAGGTTCCCCATCAGAGTTCCCCAATACATCAGGGTCCCCATCAGAGTTCCCTCCATACATCAGGTTCCCCATCAGAGTTCCATCATACCGTCCCCATCAGAGTCCTCCCATACATCAGATTTCCCACCAGAGTCCTCCCATACATTAGATTTCCCATCAGAGTCCTCCCATACATTAGATTTCCCATCAGAGTCCTCCCATACATTAGATTTCCCATCAGAGTCCTCCCATACATCAGATTTCCCACCAGAGTCCTCCCATACATCAGATTTCCCATCAGAGTCCTCCCATACATCAGATTCTCCACCAGAGTCCTCCCATACATCAGAGTCCCCCCTTTACATCAGATTTACCACCAGAGTCCTCCTATACATCAGATTTCCCATCAAAGTCCTCCCATACATCAGATTTCCCATCAGAGTCCTCCCATACATCAGATTTCCAATCAGAGTCCTCCCATACATCAGAGTCCCCCCTTTAAATCAGAAGCGGAGAGCACAGGCAGCCTCTGCTGACCTTCATCCTCAATCGGTGCAGATTGAGGACACACCCCCTTGCGGGGGGGGGTAACATCTTGTTAGCAGTCCGGATGTGGTCACAGGCTGTAGTTCGGAGACCCCCAACCCCAAGGCAATCAGATATTCCCTGAATCCGCAATCCCTCTTATTTCTTATACATGTTCCCCGCCGGGTCATGTGATCCTCTATTCCCTGCACTCCAAACCATCCACAGGACACACATTCCCTGACGACCTCAGCCGGGGACATCGCCACCGACCCGTCACCGTGTGCCTCTGCCTGCGACTTCATCACTGAAATCAGAGTCGTAAAATAAGACGACGTTAACCCTTCATACAACGAGCAATGGAGGATCTCACATACGGCTGATGAGTCCCGGGCTGGAGGAACCGCGTCTGACCTCCGACCACGAGCAGAGGACACGGCGTGCGGCCTGAAGGCTGGTCCGGCTCTGTCTGGTCTGCTCAACGCTTCACATGAAAATGACACGAATCCTCTCACCTCCTCGACACGGCAGGGGAAGTTCTGACAAGTATCTGCAGAACGCCAGCAGGTGTGCCGGGGAATGCCGGGGAATGCCGGGACATGTCAGGGGATGAAGAGCGATGATTCATAGGACTTCCAAACCTACCGCAACCCGATCAGCATCTCAGAACTGCATCCTAGGACTTCCAAACCCACCGCAACTCACTCAGCATCGCAGAACTGCATCCCGGGACTTCCAAACCCACCGCAACTCACTCAGCATCGCAGAACTGCATCCTAGGACTTCCAAACCCACCGCAACTCACTCAGCATCGCAGAACTGCATCCCGGGACTTCCAAACCCACCGCAACTCACTCAGCATCGCAGAACTGCATCCTAGGACTTCCAAACCCACCGCAACTCACTCAGCATCGCAGAACTGCATCCCGGGACTTCCAAACCCACCGCAACTCACTCAGCATCTCAGAACTGCATCCCGGGACCTCCAAACCCACCGCAACTCACTCAGCATCGCAGAACTGCATCCTAGGACCTCCAAACCCACCGCAACCCACTCAGCATCTCAGAACTGCATCCCGGGACTTCCAAACCCACCGCAACTCGATCAGCATCGCAGAACTGCATCCCGAGACTTCCAAACCCACCGCAACTCACTCAGCATCTCAGAACTGCATCCCGGGACTTCCAAACCCACCGCAACTCACTCAGCATCGCAGAACTGCATCCCAGGACTTCCAAACCCACCACAACTCACTCAGCATCGCAGAACTGCATCCCAGGACTTCCAAACCCACCGCAACCCAATCAGCATCTCAGAACTGCATCCCGGGACTTCCAAACCCACCGCAACTCGATCAGCATCTCAGAACTGCATCCTAGGACCTCCAAACCCACCGCAACTCACTCAGCATCGCAGAACTGCATCCCGAGACTTCCAAACCCACCGCAACTCACTCAGCATCGCAAAACTGCATCCTAGGACTTCCAAACCCCCCGCAACTCACTCATCATCGCAGAACTACATCCCGGGACTTCCAAACCCACCGCAACTCACTCAGCATCTCAGAACTGCATCCCGGGACTTCCAAACCCACCGCAACTCGCTCAGCATCGCAGAACTGCATCCTAGGACTTCCAAACCCCCCGCAACTCACTCATCATCGCAGAACTACATCCCGGGACTTCCAAACCCACCGCAACTCACTCAGCATCTCAGAACTGCATCCCGGGACTTCCAAACCCACCGCAACTCACTCAGCATCTCAGAACTGCATCCCGGGACTTCCAAACCCACCGCAACTCACTCAGCATCGCAGAACTGCATCCTAGGACCTCCAAACCCACCGCAACTCACTCAGCATCGCAGAACTGCATCCCGGGACTTCCAAACCCACCGCAACTCACTCAGCATCTCAGAACTGCATCCCGGGACTTCCAAACCCACCGCAACTCACTCAGCATCTCAGAACTGCATCCCGGGACTTCCAAACCCACCGCAACTCACTCAGCATCGCAGAACTGCATCCCGGGACTTCCAAACCCACCGCAACTCACTCAGCATCACAGAACTTCATCCCGGGACTTCCAAACCCACCGCAACCCGATCAGCATCGCAGAACTGCATCCCGGGACTTCCAAACCCACCGCAACTCACTCAGCATCGCAGAACTGCATCCCGGGACTTCCAAACCCACCGCAACTCGATCAGCATCTCAGAACTGCATCCCGGGACTTCCAAACCCACCGCAACTCACTCAGCATCGCAGAACTGCATCCCGGGACTTCCAAACCCACCGCAACACACTCAGCATCTCAGAACTGCATCCCGGGACTTCCAAACCCACCGCAACTCACTCAGCATCTCAGAACTGCATCCCGAGACTTCCAAACCCACCGCAACTCGATCAGCATCGCAGAACTGCATCCCGAGACTTCCAAACCCACCGCAACTCACTCAGCATCGCAGAACTGCATCCCGAGACTTCCAAACCCACCGCAACTCACTCAGCATCGCAGAACTGCATCCCAGGACTTCCAAACCCACCGCAACCCACTCAGCATCGCAGAACTGCATCCCGGGACTTCCAAACCCACCGCAACTCGATCAGCATCTCAGAACTGCATCCTAGGACCTCCAAACCCACCGCAACTCACTCAGCATCTCAGAACTGCATCCCGGGACTTCCAAACCCACCGCAACTCACTCAGCATCGCAGAACTGCATCCCGGGACTTCCAAACCCACCGCAACTCACTCAGCATCGCAGAACTGCATCCCGGGACTTCCAAACCCACCGCAACTCACTCAGCATCGCAGAACTGCATCCCGGGACTTCCAAACCCACCGCAACTCACTCAGCATCTCAGAACTGCATCCCGGGACTTCCAAACCCACCGCAACTCACTCAGCATCGCAGAACTGCATCCCGGGACTTCCAAACCCACCGCAACTCACTCAGCATCTCAGAACTGCATCCCAGGACTTCCAAACCCACCGCAACTCACTCAGCATCGCAGAACTGCATCCCGGGACTTCCAAACCCACCGCAACTCACTCAGCATCTCAGAACTGCATCCCAGGACTTCCAAACCCACCGCAACTCACTCAGCATCGCAGATCTGCATCCCGGGACTTCCAAACCCACCGCAACTCACTCAGCATCGCAGAACTGCATCCCGGGACTTCCAAACCCACCGCAACTCACTCAGCATCGCAGAACTGCATCCCGGGACTTCCAAACCCACCGCAACTCGATCACCATCGCAGAACTGCATCCCGGGACTTCCAAACCCACCGCAACTCACTCAGCATCGCAGAACTGCATCCCGGGACTTCCAAACCCACCGCAACTCGATCACCATCGCAGAACTGCATCCCGGGACTTCCAAACCCACCGCAACTCACTCAGCATCGCAGAACTGCATCCCGGGACTTCCAAACCCACCGCAACTCACTCAGCATCGCAGAACTGCATCCCGGGACTTCCAAACCCACCGCAACTCACTCAGCATCGCAGAACTGCATCCCGGGACTTCCAAACCCACCGCAACTCACTCAGCATCTCAGAACTGCATCCCGGGACTTCCAAACCCACCGCAACTCACTCAGCATCGCAGAACTGCATCCCGGGACTTCCAAACCCACCGCAACTCACTCAGCATCGCAGAACTACATCCCGGGACTTCCAAACCCACCGCAACTCACTCAGCATCGCAGATCTGCATCCCGGGACTTCCAAACCCACCGCAACCCGATCAGCATCTCAGAACTGTATCCCGGGACTTCCAAACCCACCGCAACTCACTCAGCATCGCAGAACTGCATCCCGGGACTTCCAAACCCACCGCAACTCACTCAGCATCTCAGAACTGCATCCCGGGACTTCCAAACCCACCGCAACTCACTCAGCATCACAGAACTGCATCCCGGGACTTCCAAACCCACCGCAACTCACTCAGCATCGCAGAACTGCATCCCGGGACTTCCAATCCCACCGCAACGCACTCAGCATCTCAGAACTGCATCCCGGGACTTCCAAACCCACCGCAACCCGATCAGCATCGCAGAACTGCATCCCAGGACTTCCAAACCCACCGCAACTCACTCAGCATCGCAGAACTGCATCCCGGGACTTCCAAACCCACCGCAACTCACTCAGCATCGCAGAACTGCATCCCGGGACTTCCAAACCCACCGAAACTCACTCAGCATCTCAGAACTGCATCCCGGGACTTCCAATCCCACCGCACTCAGCATCTCAGAACTGCATCCCGGGACTTCCAAACCCACCGCAACTCACTCAGCATCGCAGAACTGCATCCCGGGACTTCCAAACCCACCGCAACTCACTCAGCATCTCAGAACTGCATCCCGGGACTTCCAAACCCACCGCAACTCACTCAGCATCTCAGAACTGCATCCCGGGACTTCCAAACCCACCGCAACTCACTCAGCATCTCAGAACTGCATCCCGGGACTTCCAAACCCACCGCAACTCACTCAGCATCTCAGAACTGCATCCCGGGACTTCCAAACCCACCGCAACTCACTCAGCATCTCAGAACTGCATCCAGGGACTTCCAAACCCCCCGCAACTCACTCAGCATCGCAGAACTGCATCCCGGGACCTCCAAACCCACCGCAACTCGCTCAGCATCGCAGAACTGCATCCCGGGACTTCCAAACCCCCCGCAACTCACTCAGCATCGCAGAACTGCATCCCGGGACCTCCAAACCCACCGCAACTCACTCAGCATCGCAGAACTACATCCCGGGACTTCCAAACCCACCGCAACTCACTCAGCATCGCAGAACTGCATCCCGGGACTTCCAAACCCACCGCAACTCACTCAGCATCTCAGAACTGCATCCCGGGACTTCCAAACCCACCGCAACTCACTCAGCATCTCAGAACTGCATCCCGGGACTTCCAAACCCACCGCAACTCACTCAGCATCTCAGAACTGCATCCCGGGACTTCCAAACCCACCGCAACTCACTCAGCATCTCAGAACTGCATCCCGGGACTTCCAAACCCACCGCAACTCACTCAGCATCTCAGAACTGCATCCAGGGACTTCCAAACCCCCCGCAACTCACTCAGCATCGCAGAACTGCATCCCGGGACCTCCAAACCCACCGCAACTCGCTCAGCATCGCAGAACTGCATCCCGGGACTTCCAAACCCCCCGCAACTCACTCAGCATCGCAGAACTGCATCCCGGGACCTCCAAACCCACCGCAACTCACTCAGCATCGCAGAACTACATCCCGGGACTTCCAAACCCACCGCAACTCACTCAGCATCGCAGAACTGCATCCCGGGACTTCCAAACCCACCGCAACTCACTCAGCATCTCAGAACTGCATCCCGGGACTTCCAAACCCACCGCAACTCACTCAGCATCGCAGAACTGCATCCCAGGACTTCCAAACCCACCGCAACTCACTCAGCATCTCAGAACTGCATCCCAGGACTTCCAAACCCACCGCAACTCACTCAGCATCGCAGAACTGCATCCCAGGACTTCCAAACCCACCGCAACCCAATCAGCATCTCAGAACTGCATCCCGGGACTTCCAAACCCACCGCAACTCGATCAGCATCTCAGAACTGCATCCTAGGACCTCCAAACCCACCGCAACTCACTCAGCATCGCAGAACTGCATCCCAGGACTTCCAAACCCACCGCAACTCACTCAGCATCTCAGAACTGCATCCCGGGACTTCCAAACCCACCGCAACTCACTCAGCATCGCAGAACTGCATCCTAGGACCTCCAAACCCACCGCAACTCACTCAGCATCGCAGAACTGCATCCCGGGACTTCCAAACCCACCGCAACTCACTCAGCATCCCAGAACTGCATCCCGGGACTTCCAAACCCACCGCAACTCGCTCAGCATCGCAGAACTGCATCCCGGGACTTCCAAACCCACCGCAACTCGATCAGCATCGCAGAACTGCATCCCAGGACTTCCAAACCCACCGCAACTCACTCAGCATCGCAGATCTGCATCCCGGGACTTCCAAACCCACCGCAACTCACTCAGCATCTCAGAACTGCATCCCGGGACTTCCAAACCCACCGCAACTCACTCAGCATCGCAGAACTGCATCCCGGGACTTCCAAACCCACCGCAACTCACTCAGCATCGCAGAACTGCATCCTGGGACTTCCAAACCCACCGCAACTCACTCAGCATCGCAGAACTGCATCCCGGGACTTCCAAACCCACCGCAACTCACTCAGCATCTCAGAACTGCATCCCGGGACTTCCAATCCCACCGCAACTCACTCAGCATCGCAGAACTGCATCCCGGGACTTCCAAACCCACCGCAACTCACTCAGCATCGCAGATCTGCATCCCGGGACTTCCAAACCCACCGCAACTCACTCAGCATCTCAGAACTGCATCCCAGGACTTCCAAACCCACCGCAACCCGATCAGCATCTCAGAACTGCATCCTAGGACTTCCAAACCCACCGCAACTCACTCAGCATCTCAGAACTGCATCCCGGGACTTCCAAACCCACCGCAACTCACTCAGCATCTCAGAACTGCATCCCGGGACCTCCAAACCCACCGCAACTCGATCACCATCGCAGAACTGCATCCCGGGACTTCCAAACCCACCGCAACTCACTCAGCATCTCAGAACTGCATCCCGGGACTTCCAAACCCACCGCAACTCACTCAGCATCGCAGAACTGCATCCCGGGACTTCCAAACCCACCGCAACTCACTCAGCATCACAGAACTGCATCCCGGGACTTCCAAACCCACCGCAACTCACTCAGCATCTCAGAACTGCATCCCGGGATTTCCAAACCCACCGCAACTCACTCAGCATCTCAGAACTGCATCCCGGGACTTCCAAACCCACCGCAACTCACTCAGCATCGCAGAACTGCATCCCGGGACTTCCAAACCCACCGCAACTCACTCAGCATCTCAGAACTGCATCCCGGGACTTCCAAACCCACCGCAACTCACTCAGCATCTCAGAACTGCATCCCGGGACTTCCAAACCCACCGCCAACTCACTCAGCATCGCAGAACTGCATCCCGGGACTTCCAAACCCACCGCAACTCACTCAGCATCGCAGAACTGCATCCCGGGACTTCCAAACCCACCGCAACTCACTCAGCATCGCAGAACTGCATCCCGGGTCTTCCAAACCCACCGCAACTCACTCAGCATCGCAGAACTGCATCCCGGGACTTCCAAACCCACCGCAACTCACTCAGCATCGCAGAACTGCATCCCAGGACTTCCAAACCCACCGCAACTCACTCAGCATCTCAGAACTGCATCCCGGGACTTCCAAACCCACCGCAACCCGATCAGCATCGCAGAACTGCATCCCGAAACTTCCAAACCCACCGCAACTCACTCAGCATCTCAGAACTGCATCCTAGGACTTCCAAACCCACCGCAACTCACTCAGCATCTCAGAACTGCATCCCGGGACCTCCAAACCCACCGCAACTCACTCAGCATCGCAGAACTACATCCCGGGACTTCCAAATCCCACCGCAACTCACTCAGCATCTCAGAACTGCATCCCGGGACTTCCAAACCCACCGCAACTCCATCAGCATCGCAAGAACTGCATCCTACGACTTCCAAACCCACCGCAACTCACTCAGCATCGCAGAACTGCATCCCGGGTACTTCCAAACCCACCGCAACTCACTCAGCATCGCAAAACTGCATCCCGGGACTTCCAAACCCACCGCAACTCACTCAGCATCTCAGAACTGCATCCCGGGACTTCCAAACCCACCGCAACTCACTCAGCATCACAAAACTGTATCCTAGAACTTCCAAACCCACCGCAACTCACTCAGCATCTCAGAACTGCATCCCGGGACTTCCAAACCCACCGCAACTCACTCAGCATCTCAGAACTGCATCCCGGGACTTCCAAACCCACCGCAACTCACTCAGCATCCCAGAACTGCATCCCAGGACTTCCAAACCCACCGCAACTCGATCAGCATCGCAGAACTGCATCCCGGGACTTCCAAACCCACCGCAACTCACTCAGCATCTCAGAACTGCATCCCGGGACTTCCAAACCCACCGCAACTCACTCAGCATCTCAGAACTGCATCCCGGGACTTCCAAACCCACCGCAACTCACTCAGCATCTCAGAACTGCATCCCAGGACTTCCAAACCCACCGCAACCCGATCAGCATCTCAGAACTGCATCCTAGGACTTCCAAACCCACCGCAACTCGATCAGCATCGCAGAACTGCATCCCAGGACTTCCAAACCCACCGCAACTCACTCAGCACCGCAGAACTGCATCCCGGGACTTCCAAACCCACCGCAACTCACTCAGCATCACAGAACTGCATCCCGGGACTTCCAAACCCACCGCAACTCACTCAGCATCTCAGAACTGCATCCCGGGACTTCCAAACCCACCGCAACTCACTCAGCATCACAAAACTGTATCCTAGAACTTCCAAACCCACCGCAACTCACTCAGCATCTCAGAACTGCATCCCGGGACTTCCAAACCCACCGCAACTCACTCAGCATCTCAGAACTGCATCCCGGGACTTCCAAACCCACCGCAACTCACTCAGCATCCCAGAACTGCATCCCAGGACTTCCAAACCCACCGCAACTCGATCAGCATCGCAGAACTGCATCCCGGGACTTCCAAACCCACCGCAACTCACTCAGCATCGCAGAACTGCATCCCAGGACTTCCAAACCCACCGCAACTCGATCAGCATCGCAGAACTGCATCCCGGGACTTCCAAACCCACCGCAACTCACTCAGCATCTCAGAACTGCATCCCGGGACTTCCAAACCCACCGCAACTCACTCAGAATCTCAGAACTGCATCCCAGGACTTCCAAACCCACCGCAACTCGATCAGCATCGCAGAACTGCATCCCGGGACTTCCAAACCCACCGCAACTCACTCAGCATCTCAGAACTGCATCCCGGGACTTCCAAACCCACCGCAACTCACTCAGCATCTCAGAACTGCATCCCGGGACTTCCAAACCCACCGCAACTCACTCAGCATCTCAGAACTGCATCCCGGGACTTCCAAACCCACCGCAACTCACTCAGCATCGCAGAACTGCATCCCGGGACTTCCAAACCCACCGCAACTCACTCAGCATCTCAGAACTGCATCCCGGGACTTCCAAACCCACCGCAACTCACTCAGCATCTCAGAACTGCATCCCGGGACTTCCAAACCCACCGCAACTCACTCAGCATCTCAGAACTGCATCCCGGGACTTCCAAACCCACCGCAACTCACTCAGCATCTCAGATCTGCATCCCGGGACTTCCAAACCCACCGCAACTCACTCAGCATCTCAGAACTGCATCCCGAGACTTCCAAACCCACCGCAACTCACTCAGCATCGCAGAACTGCATCCCGGGACTTCCAAACCCACCGCAACTCACTCAGCATCTCAGAACTGCATCCCGGGACTTCCAAACCCACCGCAACCTGATCAGCATCTCAGAACTGCATCCCGGGACTTCCAAACCCACCACAACTCACTCAGCATCGCAGAACTGCATCCCAGGACTTCCAAACCCACCGCAACTCACTCAGCATCGCAGAACTGCATCCGGGACTTCCAAACCCACCGCAACTCACTCAGCATCGCAGATCTGCATCCCGAGACTTCCAAACCCACCGCAACTCACTCAGCATCGCAGAACTGCATCCCAGGACTTCCAAACCCACCGCAACTCACTCAGCATCGCAGAACTGCATCCCGAAACTTCCAAACCCACCGCAACTCACTCAGCATCTCAGAACTGCATCCTAGGACTTCCAAACCCACCGCAACTCGATCAGCATCGCAGAACTGCATCCCGAAACTTCCAAACCCACCGCAACTCACTCAGCATCTCAGAACTGCATCCTAGGACTTCCAAACCCACCGCAACTCACTCAGCATCTCAGAACTGCATCCCGGGACTTCCAAACCCACCGCAACTCACTCAGCATCGCAGAACTGCATCCCAAGACTTCCAAACCCACCGCAACTCACTCAGCATCGCAGAACTGCATCCCGGGACTTCCAAACCCACCGCAACTCACTCAGCATCACAGAACTGCATCCCGGGACTTCCAAACCCACCGCAACTCACTCAGCATCTCAGAACTGCATCCCGGGACTTCCAAACCCACCGCAACTCACTCAGCATCACAAAACTGTATCCTAGAACTTCCAAACCCACCGCAACTCACTCAGCATCTCAGAACTGCATCCCGGGACTTCCAAACCCACCGCAACTCACTCAACATCTCAGAACTGCATCCCGGGACTTCCAAACCCACCGCAACTCACTCAGCATCCCAGAACTGCATCCCAGGACTTCCAAACCCACCGCAACTCGATCAGCATCGCAGAACTGCATCCCGGGACTTCCAAACCCACCGCAACTCACTCAGCATCGCAGAACTGCATCCCAGGACTTCCAAACCCACCGCAACTCGATCAGCATCGCAGAACTGCATCCCGGGACTTCCAAACCCACCGCAACTCACTCAGCATCTCAGAACTGCATCCCGGGACTTCCAAACCCACCGCAACTCACTCAGAATCTCAGAACTGCATCCCAGGACTTCCAAACCCACCGCAACTCGATCAGCATCGCAGAACTGCATCCCGGGACTTCCAAACCCACCGCAACTCACTCAGCATCTCAGAACTGCATCCCGCGACTTCCAAACCCACCGCAACTCACTCAGCATCTCAGAACTGCATCCCGGGACTTCCAAACCCACCGCAACTCACTCAGCATCTCAGAACTGCATCCCGGGACTTCCAAACCCACCGCAACTCACTCAGCATCGCAGAACTGCATCCCGGGACTTCCAAACCCACCGCAACTCACTCAGCATCTCACAACTGCATCCCAGGACTTCCAAACCCACCGCACCTCACTCAGCATCTCAGAACTGCATCCCGGGACTTCCAAACCCACCGCAACTCACTCAGCATCTCAGAACTGCATCCCGGGACTTCCAAACCCACCGCAACTCACTCAGCATCTCAGAACTGCATCCCGGGACTTCCAAACCCACCGCAACTCACTCAGCATCGCAGAACTGCATCCCGGGACTTCCAAACCCACCGCAACTCACTCAGCATCTCAGAACTGCATCCTGGGACTTCCAAACCCACCGCAACTCACTCAGCATCGCAGAACTGCATCCTAGGACTTCCAAACCCACCGCAACTCGATCAGCATTGCAGAACTGCATCCCGGGACTTCAAATCCCACCGCAACTCACTCAGCATCTCAGAACTGCATCCCGGGACTTCCAAACCCACTGCAACTCCATCAGCATCGCAAGAACTGCATCCTACGACTTCCAAACCCACCGCAACTCACTCAGCATCGCAGAACTGCATCCCTGGTACTTCCAAACCCACCGCAACTCACTCAGCATCGCAAAACTGCATCCCGGGACTTCCAAACCCACCGCAACTCACTCAGCATCTCAGAACTGCATCCCGGGACTTCCAAACCCACCGCAACTCACTCAGCATCTCAGAACTGCATCCCGGGACTTCCAAACCCACCGCAACTCACTCAGCATCGCAGAACTGCATCCCGGGACTTCCAAACCCACCGCAACTCGCTCAGCATCGCAGAACTGCATCCCGGGACTTCCAAACCCACCGCAACTCACTCAGCATCGCAGAACTGCATCCTAGGACTTCCAAACCCACCGCAACTCACTCAGCATCTCAGAACTGCATCCCGGGACTTCCAAACCCACCGCAACTCACTCAGCATCCCAGAACTGCATCCCGGGACTTCCAAACCCACCGCAACTCACTCAGCATCGCAGAACTGCATCCCGGGACTTCCAAACCCACCGCAACTCACTCAGCATCTCAGAACTGCATCCCGGGACTTCCAAACCCACCGCAACCTGATCAGCATCGCAGAACTGCATCCCGGGACTTCCAAACCCACCGCAACTCACTCAGCATCGCAGAACTGCATCCTAGGACTTCCAAACCCACCGCAACTCACTCAGCATCTCAGAACTGCATCCCGGGACTTCCAAACCCACCGCAACTCACTCAGCATCGCAGAACTACATCCTAGGACTTCCAAACCCACCGCAACTCGATCAGCATCGCAGAACTGCATCCCGGGACTTCCAAACCCACCGCAACTCACTCAGCATCGCAGAACTACATCCTAGGACTTCCAAACCCACCGCAACCCGATCAGCATCTCAGAACTGCATCCCGGGACTTCCAAACCCACCGCAACTCACTCAGCATCTCAGAACTGCATCCCGGGACTTCCAAACCCACCGCAACTCACTCAGCATCCCAGAACTGCATCCCGGGACTTCCAAACCCACCGCAACTCACTCAGCATCTCAGAACTGCATCCCGGGACTTCCAAACCCACCGCAACTCACTCAGAATCTCAGAACTGCATCCCAGGACTTCCAAACCCACCGCAACTCGATCAGCATCGCAGAACTGCATCCCGGGACTTCCAAACCCACCGCAACTCACTCAGCATCTCAGAACTGCATCCCGGGACTTCCAAACCCACCGCAACTCGATCAGCATCGCAGAACTGCATCCTAGGACTTCCAAACCCACCGCAACTCACTCAGCATCTCAGAACTGCATCCCGGGACTTCCAAACCCACCGCAACTCACTCAGCATCTCAGAACTGCATCCCGGGACTTCCAAACCCACCGCAACTCACTCAGCATCACAGAACTGCATCCCGGGACTTCCAAACCCACCGCAACTCACTCAGCATCTCAGAACTGCATCCCGGGACTTCCAAACCCACCGCAACTCACTCAGCATCACAAAACTGTATCCTAGAACTTCCAAACCCACCGCAACTCACTCAGCATCTCAGAACTGCATCCCGGGACTTCCAAACCCACCGCAACTCACTCAGCATCTCAGAACTGCATCCCGGGACTTCCAAACCCACCGCAACTCACTCAGCATCCCAGAACTGCATCCCAGGACTTCCAAACCCACCGCAACTCGATCAGCATCGCAGAACTGCATCCCGGGACTTCCAAACCCACCGCAACTCACTCAGCATCGCAGAACTGCATCCCAGGACTTCCAAACCCACCGCAACTCGATCAGCATCGCAGAACTGCATCCCGGGACTTCCAAACCCACCGCAACTCACTCAGCATCTCAGAACTGCATCCCGGGACTTCCAAACCCACCGCAACTCACTCAGAATCTCAGAACTGCATCCCAGGACTTCCAAACCCACCGCAACTCGATCAGCATCGCAGAACTGCATCCCGGGACTTCCAAACCCACCGCAACTCACTCAGCATCTCAGAACTGCATCCCGGGACTTCCAAACCCACCGCAACTCACTCAGCATCTCAGAACTGCA
Source organism: Rana temporaria (assembly GCF_905171775.1). Lineage (NCBI taxonomy): Eukaryota > Metazoa > Chordata > Amphibia > Anura > Ranidae > Rana > Rana temporaria. Next base: position 104,067 of record NW_024404413.1, on the reverse strand, counting down.
TCCCGGGACTTCCAAACCCACCGCAACTCACTCAGCATCTCAGAACTGCATCCCGGGACTTCCAAACCCACCGCAACTCACTCAGCATCGCAGAACTGCATCCCGGGACTTCCAAACCCACCGCAACTCACTCAGCATCTCAGAACTGCATCCCGGGACTTCCAAACCCACCGCAACTCACTCAGCATCTCAGAACTGCATCCCGGGACTTCCAAACCCACCGCAACTCACTCAGCATCTCAGAACTGCATCCCGGGACTTCCAAACCCACCGCAACTCACTCAGCATCTCAGATCTGCATCCCGGGACTTCCAAACCCACCGCAACTCACTCAGCATCTCAGAACTGCATCCCGAGACTTCCAAACCCACCGCAACTCACTCAGCATCGCAGAACTGCATCCCGGGACTTCCAAACCCACCGCAACTCACTCAGCATCTCAGAACTGCATCCCGGGACTTCCAAACCCACCGCAACCCGATCAGCATCTCAGAACTGCATCCCGGGACTTCCAAACCCACCACAACTCACTCAGCATCGCAGAACTGCATCCCAGGACTTCCAAACCCACCGCAACTCACTCAGCATCGCAGAACTGCATCCCGGGACTTCCAAACCCACCGCAACTCACTCAGCATCGCAGATCTGCATCCCGAGACTTCCAAACCCACCGCAACTCACTCAGCATCGCAGAACTGCATCCCAGGACTTCCAAACCCACCGCAACTCACTCAGCATCGCAGAACTGCATCCCGAAACTTCCAAACCCACCGCAACTCACTCAGCATCTCAGAACTGCATCCTAGGACTTCCAAACCCACCGCAACTCGATCAGCATCGCAGAACTGCATCCCGAAACTTCCAAACCCACCGCAACTCACTCAGCATCTCAGAACTGCATCCTAGGACTTCCAAACCCACCGCAACTCACTCAGCATCTCAGAACTGCATCCCGGGACTTCCAAACCCACCGCAACTCACTCAGCATCGCAGAACTGCATCCCAAGACTTCCAAACCCACCGCAACTCACTCAGCATCGCAGAACTGCATCCCGGGACTTCCAAACCCACCGCAACTCACTCAGCATCACAGAACTGCATCCCGGGACTTCCAAACCCACCGCAACTCACTCAGCATCTCAGAACTGCATCCCGGGACTTCCAAACCCACCGCAACTCACTCAGCATCACAAAACTGTATCCTAGAACTTCCAAACCCACCGCAACTCACTCAGCATCTCAGAACTGCATCCCGGGACTTCCAAACCCACCGCAACTCACTCAACATCTCAGAACTGCATCCCGGGACTTCCAAACCCACCGCAACTCACTCAGCATCCCAGAACTGCATCCCAGGACTTCCAAACCCACCGCAACTCGATCAGCATCGCAGAACTGCATCCCGGGACTTCCAAACCCACCGCAACTCACTCAGCATCGCAGAACTGCATCCCGGGACTTCCAAACCCACCGCAACTCGATCAGCATCGCAGAACTGCATCCCGGGACTTCCAAACCCACCGCAACTCACTCAGCATCTCAGAACTGCATCCCGGGACTTCCAAACCCACCGCAACTCACTCAGAATCTCAGAACTGCATCCCAGGACTTCCAAACCCACCGCAACTCGATCAGCATCGCAGAACTGCATCCCGGGACTTCCAAACCCACCGCAACTCACTCAGCATCTCAGAACTGCATCCCGGGACTTCCAAACCCACCGCAACTCACTCAGCATCTCAGAACTGCATCCCGGGACTTCCAAACCCACCGCAACTCACTCAGCATCGCAGAACTGCATCCCGGGACTTCCAAACCCACCGCAACTCACTCAGCATCGCAGAACTGCATCCCGGGACTTCCAAACCCACCGCAACTCACTCAGCATCTCAGAACTGCATCCCGGGACTTCCAAACCCACCGCAACTCACTCAGCATCTCAGAACTGCATCCCAGGACTTCCAAACCCACCGCAACTCACTCAGCATCTCAGAACTGCATCCCGGGACTTCCAAACCCACCGCAACTCACTCAGCATCTCAGAACTGCATCCCGGGACTTCCAAACCCACCGCAACTCACTCAGCATCGCAGAACTGCATCCCGGGACTTCCAAACCCACCGCAACTCACTCAGCATCTCAGAACTGCATCCTGGGACTTCCAAACCCACCGCAACTCACTCAGCATCGCAGAACTGCATCCTAGGACTTCCAAACCCACCGCAACTCGATCAGCATTGCAGAACTGCATCCCGGGACTTCAAATCCCACCGCAACTCACTCAGCATCTCAGAACTGCATCCCGGGACTTCCAAACCCACTGCAACTCCATCAGCATCGCAAGAACTGCATCCTACGACTTCCAAACCCACCGCAACTCACTCAGCATCGCAGAACTGCATCCCTGGTACTTCCAAACCCACCGCAACTCACTCAGCATCGCAAAACTGCATCCCGGGACTTCCAAACCCACCGCAACTCACTCAGCATCTCAGAACTGCATCCCGGGACTTCCAAACCCACCGCAACTCACTCAGCATCTCAGAACTGCATCCCGGGACTTCCAAACCCACCGCAACTCACTCAGCATCGCAGAACTGCATCCCGGGACTTCCAAACCCACCGCAACTCGCTCAGCATCGCAGAACTGCATCCCGGGACTTCCAAACCCACCGCAACTCACTCAGCATCGCAGAACTGCATCCTAGGACTTCCAAACCCACCGCAACTCACTCAGCATCTCAGAACTGCATCCCGGGACTTCCAAACCCACCGCAACTCACTCAGCATCCCAGAACTGCATCCCGGGACTTCCAAACCCACCGCAACTCACTCAGCATCGCAGAACTGCATCCCGGGACTTCCAAACCCACCGCAACTCACTCAGCATCTCAGAACTGCATCCCGGGACTTCCAAACCCACCGCAACCTGATCAGCATCGCAGAACTGCATCCCGGGACTTCCAAACCCACCGCAACTCACTCAGCATCGCAGAACTGCATCCTAGGACTTCCAAACCCACCGCAACTCACTCAGCATCTCAGAACTGCATCCCGGGACTTCCAAACCCACCGCAACTCACTCAGCATCGCAGAACTACATCCTAGGACTTCCAAACCCACCGCAACTCGATCAGCATCGCAGAACTGCATCCCGGGACTTCCAAACCCACCGCAACTCACTCAGCATCGCAGAACTACATCCTAGGACTTCCAAACCCACCGCAACCCGATCAGCATCTCAGAACTGCATCCCGGGACTTCCAAACCCACCGCAACTCACTCAGCATCTCAGAACTGCATCCCGGGACTTCCAAACCCACCGCAACTCACTCAGCATCCCAGAACTGCATCCCGGGACTTCCAAACCCACCGCAACTCACTCAGCATCTCAGAACTGCATCCCGGGACTTCCAAACCCACCGCAACTCACTCAGAATCTCAGAACTGCATCCCAGGACTTCCAAACCCACCGCAACTCGATCAGCATCGCAGAACTGCATCCCGGGACTTCCAAACCCACCGCAACTCACTCAGCATCTCAGAACTGCATCCCGGGACTTCCAAACCCACCGCAACTCGATCAGCATCGCAGAACTGCATCCTAGGACTTCCAAACCCACCGCAACTCACTCAGCATCTCAGAACTGCATCCCGGGACTTCCAAACCCACCGCAACTCACTCAGCATCTCAGAACTGCATCCCGGGACTTCCAAACCCACCGCAACTCACTCAGCATCTCAGAACTGCATCCCGGGACTTCCAAACCCACCGCAACTCACTCAGCATCTCAGAACTGCATCCCGGGACTTCCAAACCCACCGCAACTCACTCAGCATCGCAGAACTGCATCCCGGGACTTCCAAACCCACCGCAACTCACTCAGCATCTCAGAACTGCATCCCGGGACTTCCAAACCCACCGCAACTCGATCAGCATCTCAGAACTGCATCCCGGGACTTCCAAACCCACCGCAACTCACTCAGCATCGCAGAACTACATCCTAGGACTTCCAAACCCACCGCAACTCACTCAGCATCGCAGAACTGCATCCCGGGACTTCCAAACCCACCGCAACTCACTCAGCATCGCAGAACTGCATCCCGGGACTTCCAAACCCACCGCAACCCAATCAGCATCTCAGAACTGCATCCCGGGACTTCCAAACCCACCGCAACTCACTCAGCATCGCAGAACTGCATCCCGGGACTTCCAAACCCACCGCAACTCACTCAGCATCGCAGAACTGCATCCTGGGACTTCCAAACCCACCGCAACCCAATCAGCATCTCAGAACTGCATCCCAGGACTTCCAAACCCACCGCAACTCACTCAGCATCTCAGAACTGCATCCCAGGACCTCCAAACCCACCGCAACTCACTCAGCATCTCAGAACTGCATCCCGGGACTTCCAAACCCACCGCAACTCACTCAGCATCGCAGAACTGCATCCCGAGACTTCCAAACCCACTGCAACTCACTCAGCATCTCAGAACTGCATCCCGGGACTTCCAAACCCACCGCAACCCGATCAGCATCTCAGAACTGCATCCCGGGACTTCCAAACCCACCGCAACTCACTCAGCATCGCAGAACTGCATCCCAGGACTTCCAAACCCACCGCAACTCACTCAGCATCTCAGAACTGCATCCCGGGACTTCCAAACCCACCGCAACTCACTCAGCATCTCAGAACTGCATCCCGGGACTTCCAAACCCACCGCAACTCACTCAGCATCGCAGAACTGCATCCCGGGACTTCCAAACCCACCGCAACTCACTCAGCATCTCAGAACTGCATCCCGGGACTTCCAAACCCACCGCAACCTGATCAGCATCTCAGAACTGCATCCCGGGACTTCCAAACCCACCACAACTCACTCAGCATCGCAGAACTGCATCCCAGGACTTCCAAACCCACCGCAACTCACTCAGCATCGCAGAACTGCATCCCGGGACTTCCAAACCCACCGCAACTCACTCAGCATCGCAGATCTGCATCCCGAGACTTCCAAACCCACCGCAACTCACTCAGCATCGCAGAACTGCATCCCAGGACTTCCAAACCCACCGCAACTCACTCAGCATCTCAGAACTGCATCCCGGGACTTCCAAACCCACCGCAACTCACTCAGCATCTCAGAACTGCATCCCGGGACTTCCAAACCCACCGCAACTCACTCAGCATCGCAGAACTGCATCCCGGGACTTCCAAACCCACCGCAACTCACTCAGCATCTCAGAACTGCATCCCGGGACTTCCAAACCCACCGCAACCTGATCAGCATCTCAGAACTGCATCCCGGGACTTCCAAACCCACCGCAACTCACTCAGCATCTCAGAACTGCATCCCGGGACTTCCAAACCCACCGCAACTCACTCAGCATCTCAGAACTGCATCCCGGGACTTCCAAACCCACCGCAACTCACTCAGCATCGCAGAACTGCATCCCGGGACTTCCAAACCCACCGCAACCCAATCAGCATCTCAGAACTGCATCCCAGGACTTCCAAACCCACCGCAACTCACTCAGCATCGCAGAACTGCATCCCGGGACTTCCAAACCCACCGCAACTCACTCAGCATCGCAGAACTGCATCCTGGGACTTCCAAACCCACCGCAACCCAATCAGCATCTCAGAACTGCATCCCAGGACTTCCAAACCCACCGCAACTCACTCAGCATCTCAGAACTGCATCCCAGGACCTCCAAACCCACCGCAACTCACTCAGCATCTCAGAACTGCATCCCGGGACTTCCAAACCCACCGCAACTCACTCAGCATCGCAGAACTGCATCCCGAGACTTCCAAACCCACCGCAACTCACTCAGCATCTCAGAACTGCATCCTAGGACTTCCAAACCCACCGCAACTCACTCAGCATCGCAGAACTGCATCCCGGGACTTCCAAACCCACCGCAACTCACTCAGCATCGCAGAACTACATCCTAGGACTTCCAAACCCACCGCAACCCGATCAGCATCTCAGAACTGCATCCCGGGACTTCCAAACCCACCGCAACTCACTCAGCATCTCAGAACTGCATCCCGGGACTTCCAAACCCACCGCAACTCACTCAGCATCCCAGAACTGCATCCCGGGACTTCCAAACCCACCGCAACTCACTCAGCATCTCAGAACTGCATCCCGGGACTTCCAAACCCACCGCAACTCACTCAGAATCTCAGAACTGCATCCCAGGACTTCCAAACCCACCGCAACTCGATCAGCATCGCAGAACTGCATCCCGGGACTTCCAAACCCACCGCAACTCACTCAGCATCTCAGAACTGCATCCCGGGACTTCCAAACCCACCGCAACTCGATCAGCATCGCAGAACTGCATCCTAGGACTTCCAAACCCACCGCAACTCACTCAGCATCTCAGAACTGCATCCCGGGACTTCCAAACCCACCGCAACTCACTCAGCATCTCAGAACTGCATCCCGGGACTTCCAAACCCACCGCAACTCACTCAGCATCTCAGAACTGCATCCCGGGACTTCCAAACCCACCGCAACTCACTCAGCATCTCAGAACTGCATCCCGGGACTTCCAAACCCACCGCAACTCACTCAGCATCGCAGAACTGCATCCCGGGACTTCCAAACCCACCGCAACTCACTCAGCATCTCAGAACTGCATCCCGGGACTTCCAAACCCACCGCAACTCACTCAGCATCTCAGAACTGCATCCCGGGACTTCCAAACCCACCGCAACTCACTCAGCATCTCAGAACTGCATCCCGGGACTTCCAAACCCACCGCAACTCACTCAGCATCGCAGAACTGCATCCTAGGACCTCCAAACCCACCGCAACTCACTCAGCATCACAGAACTGCATCCCGGGACTTCCAAACCCACCGCAACTCGATCAGCATCTCAGAACTGCATCCCGGGACTTCCAAACCCACCGCAACTCACTCAGCATCGCAGAACTACATCCTAGGACTTCCAAACCCACCGCAACTCACTCAGCATCGCAGAACTGCATCCCGGGACTTCCAAACCCACCGCAACTCACTCAGCATCGCAGAACTGCATCCCGGGACTTCCAAACCCACCGCAACCCAATCAGCATCTCAGAACTGCATCCCGGGACTTCCAAACCCACCGCAACTCACTCAGCATCGCAGAACTGCATCCCGGGACTTCCAAACCCACCGCAACTCACTCAGCATCGCAGAACTGCATCCTGGGACTTCCAAACCCACCGCAACCCAATCAGCATCTCAGAACTGCATCCCAGGACTTCCAAACCCACCGCAACTCACTCAGCATCTCAGAACTGCATCCCAGGACCTCCAAACCCACCGCAACTCACTCAGCATCTCAGAACTGCATCCCGGGACTTCCAAACCCACCGCAACTCACTCAGCATCGCAGAACTGCATCCCGAGACTTCCAAACCCACTGCAACTCACTCAGCATCTCAGAACTGCATCCCGGGACTTCCAAACCCACCGCAACCCGATCAGCATCTCAGAACTGCATCCCGGGACTTCCAAACCCACCGCAACTCACTCAGCATCGCAGAACTGCATCCCAGGACTTCCAAACCCACCGCAACTCACTCAGCATCTCAGAACTGCATCCCGGGACTTCCAAACCCACCGCAACTCACTCAGCATCTCAGAACTGCATCCCGGGACTTCCAAACCCACCGCAACTCACTCAGCATCGCAGAACTGCATCCCGGGACTTCCAAACCCACCGCAACTCACTCAGCATCTCAGAACTGCATCCCGGGACTTCCAAACCCACCGCAACCCGATCAGCATCTCAGAACTGCATCCCGGGACTTCCAAACCCACCACAACTCACTCAGCATCGCAGAACTACATCCCAGGACTTCCAAACCCACCGCAACTCACTCAGCATCGCAGAACTGCATCCCGGGACTTCCAAACCCACCGCAACTCACTCAGCATCGCAGATCTGCATCCCGAGACTTCCAAACCCACCGCAACTCACTCAGCATCGCAGAACTGCATCCCAGGACTTCCAAACCCACCGCAACTCACTCAGCATCTCAGAACTGCATCCCGGGACTTCCAAACCCACCGCAACTCACTCAGCATCGCAGAACTGCATCCCGGGACTTCCAAACCCACCGCAACTCACTCAGCATCTCAGAACTGCATCCCGGGACTTCCAAACCCACCGCAACCCGATCAGCATCTCAGAACTGCATCCCGGGACTTCCAAACCCACCACAACTCACTCAGCATCGCAGAACTACATCCCAGGACTTCCAAACCCACCGCAACTCACTCAGCATCGCAGAACTGCATCCCGGGACTTCCAAACCCACCGCAACTCACTCAGCATCGCAGATCTGCATCCCGAGACTTCCAAACCCACCGCAACTCACTCAGCATCTCAGAACTGCATCCCGGGACTTCCAAACCCACCGCAACTCACTCAGCATCTCAGAACTGCATCCCGGGACTTCCAAACCCACCGCAACTCACTCAGCATCGCAGAACTGCATCCCGGGACTTCCAAACCCACCGCAACTCACTCAGCATCTCAGAACTGCATCCCGGGACTTCCAAACCCACCGCAACCTGATCAGCATCTCAGAACTGCATCCCGGGACTTCCAAACCCACCGCAACTCACTCAGCATCTCAGAACTGCATCCCGGGACTTCCAAACCCACCGCAACTCACTCAGCATCTCAGAACTGCATCCCGGGACTTCCAAACCCACCGCAACTCACTCAGCATCGCAGAACTGCATCCCGGGACTTCCAAACCCACCGCAACCCAATCAGCATCTCAGAACTGCATCCCAGGACTTCCAAACCCACCGCAACTCACTCAGCATCGCAGAACTGCATCCCGGGACTTCCAAACCCACCGCAACTCACTCAGCATCGCAGAACTGCATCCTGGGACTTCCAAACCCACCGCAACCCAATCAGCATCTCAGAACTGCATCCCAGGACTTCCAAACCCACCGCAACTCACTCAGCATCTCAGAACTGCATCCCAGGACCTCCAAACCCACCGCAACTCACTCAGCATCTCAGAACTGCATCCCGGGACTTCCAAACCCACCGCAACTCACTCAGCATCGCAGAACTGCATCCCGAGACTTCCAAACCCACCGCAACTCACTCAGCATCTCAGAACTGCATCCTAGGACTTCCAAACCCACCGCAACTCACTCAGCATCGCAGAACTGCATCCCGGGACTTCCAAACCCACCGCAACTCACTCAGCATCGCAGAACTACATCCCGGGACTTCCAAACCCACCGCAACTCACTCAGCATCTCAGAACTGCATCCCGGGACTTCCAAACCCACCGCAACTCACTCAGCATCGCAGAACTGCATCCCGGGACTTCCAAACCCACCGCAACTCACTCAGCATCTCAGAACTGCATCCCGGGACTTCCAAACCCACCGCAACTCACTCAGCATCGCAGAACTGCATCCCGGGACTTCCAAACCCACCGCAACTCACTCAGCATCTCAGAACTGCATCCCGGGACTTCCAAACCCACCGCAACTCACTCAGCATCGCAGAACTGCATCCCGGGACTTCCAAACCCACCGCAACTCACTCAGCATCTCAGAACTGCATCCCGGGACTTCCAAACCCACCGCAACTCACTCAGCATCCCTACAGCTTCTGGAAGGTTCTTATGTTACAGGCTACACTTTTTATAAGTATGCACGCTGAGGACTGCAGGCTACGCGTTTTATAAGTATGCACAGTGAGGGCCGCAGGCTACGCGTTTTATAAATATGCACGCTGAGGACCGCAGGCTACGCGTTTTATAAGTATGCATGCTGAGGGTCGCAGGCTACGCGTTTTATAAGTATGCACACTGAGGGCCGCAGGCTACGCGTTTTATAAGTATGCACACTGAGGGCCGCAGGCTACGCGTTTTATAAGTATGCACGCTGAGGGCCGCAGGCTATGCGTTTTATAAGTATGCACGCTGAGGGCCGCAGGCTACGCGTTTTATAAGTATGCACGCTGAGGGCCGCAGGCTATGCGTTTTATAAGTATGCACGCTGAGGGCCGCAGGCTATGCGTTTTATAAGTATGCACGCTGAGGGCCGCAGGCTATGCGTTTTATAAGTATGCACGCTGAGGGCCGCAGGCTATGCGTTTTATAAGTATGCACGCTGAGGGCCGCAGGCTATGCGTTTTATAAGTATGCACGCTGAGGGTCGCAGGCTACGCGTTTTATAAGTATGCACGCTGAGGGTCGCAGGCTACGCGTTTTATAAATATGCATGCTGAGGGCCGTAGGCTACGCGTTTTATAAATATGCATGCTGAGGGCCGCAGGCTACGCGTTTTATAAGTATGCACGCTGAGGGCCGCAGGCTACGCGTTTTATAAATATGCACGCTGAGGGCCGCAGGCTACGCGTTTTATAGACATGCACGCTGAGGGTCGCAGGCTACGCGTTTTATAAGTATGCACGCTGAGGGCCGCAGGCTATGCGTTTTAAAGACTTGCATGCTGAGGGTCGCAGGCTACGCGTTTTATAAGTATGCACGCTGAGGGCCGCAGGCTACGCGTTTTATAAATATGCACGCTAAGGGCCACAGGCTATGTGTTTTATAAGTATGCACGCTGAGGGCCACAGGCTATGCGTCTTATAGACATGCACGCTGAGGGCCGCAGGCTACGCGTTTTATAAATATGCACGCTGAGGGTCGCAGGCTACGCGTTTTATAGACATGCACGCTGAGGACTGCAGGCTACGCGTTTTATAAGTATGCATGCTGAGGGCCACAGGCTACGCGTTTCATAAATATGCATGCTGAGGGCCACAGGCTACGCGTTTTATAAATATGCACGCTGAGGGCCGCAGGCTACGCGTTTATTTTATGAGGCTGGAAGAACCCTGAAGAAATGGGTGGGCCTGTGAAACGCGTAGACGCGGGCCTCAGTGGGAATATATAATAAAATTGTGAGAATGATAAGAAATGACAGAGACACAAAATAATATCTCAATTGGAAGCGGAATGAAAGTCCGGGACACTCCTTGGGACTCAATATACCCCAATGGCGGATGCACCCGATTGGATGCAGCTGCTGCTTGGCTGCCAATTTCTGCCAATAACTGGGCAGGAGGCGGCCAACAGTTCCAGACTCGAACCGGTTCTTCAGGAACGACCAGCATTTGGGTAAACAATGGCGGCCTGTTCGCACTTGGCGCAGGTCCACGTATTTTGCAACACCAATAAAACGCACGAGCAAACAACACGTCTTCTACTAAATACAGAACTCACTCCGACTACCTGAACTGCGCCGGGAAACAAAACCAAATCGGGTCCCTCAAAACCGCAACCTTCATACGCGTTAAATCCCGCAACAACGCACATCACGCGCCCAATGCAGGACGTCGCCGCCAGCTTCAGTACTACAGAGACGCGCCATGAGAATTCTCTCTTACAGTTTTGTAAAGATTCCCAAAAATGTCCTTCCGATTCCAGGGGGGTCTGTGCCAAAATCAACGCCGCAAATTCCTTCCCCACCACCGAGCGCAGGCGGCGCGAGCCTCACTCCTCGTTCACGGACTCTGACCTTCTCTCTGCAGGAAGACAAGTCAGTGTAAATAGAGCCCGGGGTGTGTCACCCGACTTCCTGACCTCTGTACTACGATCATGGCAACCGATCAATATCACATGGAAGAAGAGGAGGGGAGCGCCCAACATTCCTGACACCTCCTCACAATGCAAACAACGCTGGTCCCGGAGAACGCACGTCCCGGAGAACGCTGGTCCCGGAGAACGCTCGTCCCGGAGAACGCTCGGAGAACGCTCGTCCCGGAGAACGCTCGGAGAACGCTCGGAGAACGCTGGTCCCGGAGAAAGATCGTCTCGGAGAACGCTCGTCCCGGAGAACGCTCGTCACAGAGAACGCTCGTCACAGAGAACGCTCGTCACAGAGAACGCTCGTCACAGAGAACGCTCGTCACAGAGAACGCACGTCACAGAGAACGCACGTCACAGAGAACGCACGTCACAGAGAACGCTGGTCCCGGAGAAAGATCGTCCCGGAGAACGCTCGATCCGGAGAACGTTCGATCCGGAGAACGCTCGTTTCCCGGAGAACGCTCGTCCCGGAGAACGCTCGGAGAACGCTCGGAGAACGCTCGGAGAACGCTCGTCCCGAGAACGCTCGTCACAGAGAACGCACGTCACAGAGAACGCACGTCACAGAGAACGATCGTCCCGGAGAACGCTGGTCCCGGAGAACGCTGGTCCCGGAGAAAGATCGTCCCGGAGAACGCTGGTCCCGGAGAAAGATCGTCCCGGAGAATGCTGGTCCCGGAGAACGCTGGTCCCGGAGAACGCTGGTCCCGGAGAACGCTGGTCCCGGAGAACACTGGTCCCGGAGAACGCTCGATCCGGAGAACGCTGGTCCCGGAGAACGCTCGTCACAGAGAACGCTCGTCACAGAGAACGCTGGTCCCGGAGAACGCTGGTCCCGGAGAACGCTCGATCCGGAGAACGCTCGATCCGGAGAACGCTCGATCCGGAGAACGCTGGTCCCGGAGAACGCTGGTCCCGGAGAACGCTGGTCCCGGAGAACGCTGGTCCCGGAGAACGCTGGTCCCGGAGAACGCTGGTCCCGGAGAACGCTCGGAGAACGCTCGTCCCGGAGAACGCTCGTCACAGAGAACGCACGTCACAGAGAACGCACGTCACAGAGAACGCACGTCACAGAGAACGCTGGTCCCGGAGAACGCTGGTCCCGGAGAACGATCGTCCCGGAGAACGCACGTCCCGGAGAACGATCGTCCCGGAGAACGATCGTCCCGGAGAACGCTGGTCCCGGAGAACGCTGGTCCCGGAGAACGCTGGTCCCGGAGAACGCTGGTCCCGGAGAACGCTGGTACCGGAGAACGCTGGTACCGGAGAACGCTGGTCCCGGAGAACGCTCGTCCTGGAGAACGATCATTCCGGAGAACGCTCGTCCCGGAGAACGCTGGTCCCGGAGAACGAACGCTCGTCCCGGAGAACGAACGCTCGTCGCGGAGAACGCACGTCCCGGAGAACGCTCGTCCCCGAGAACGCTCGTCCCCGAGAACGCTCGTCCCCGAGAACGAACGCTGGTCCCGGAGAACGAACGCTGGTCCCGGAGAACGAACGCTGGTCCCGGAGAACGAACGCTGGTCCCGGAGAACGAACGCTGGTCCCGGAGAACGAACGCTGGTCCCGGAGAACGAACGCTGGTCCCGGAGAACGAACGCTGGTCCCGGAGAACGAACGCTGGTCCCGGAGAACGAACGCTGGTCCCGGAGAACGAACGCTGGTCCCGGAGAACGAACGCTGGTCCCGGAGAACGAACGCTGGTCCCGGAGAACGAACGCTGGTCCCGGAGAACGAACGCTGGTCCCGGAGAACGAACGCTGGTCCCGGAGAACGAACGCTGGTCCCGGAGAACGAACGCTGGTCCCGGAGAACGCTGGTCCCGGAGAACGCTGGTCCCGGAGGGGGTCCAACCCGCTACTAGCAAGGTGGACCTAATAAAGGGGGACCAACCCGCTACTAGCAAGGATCCTATGGAGAGGAGTATAGCTCCGCCTTCACTCAATGACTTCCCAGATAATTACATTGTACAATTCATTCCACCAGATCAATAGCGCTCCGTCACCGTTTGCGTTTTTCTGTTGATGGCGTGAGGGGTAATCAATCTTTTTTTTTTTTTTTATTCGATCGTTAATAATCAGGACAAAAAAAAAAAAAGTGGCCGGATGGGAACGGCTGACTGAACACAACAGTGATAACTGATATATATCAGAGAGGACTTGGAGAATAAAATGTTGGGTGTTGCACACGGTATTTGTGCAGCAATTTATCAAAGCAAACTTTCAGGGAAAAAATAACATAAAACAACAAAATACAAATATAAACTCCAGGTGTTTGGTAAAATATTACAGCAGGGCTCAACATTTCCTGAACTACTAGCCGGGCCTTAGGAGGGACTCCCCACCCGTAGCCCCGCCCAATCCCTACCCTGCCCCACCCCTAATTCCGCCCCTAAAAAAAAAATCGCCAATTATCTTGTGAAATGCAGATTTGGGTTACAAAAATAAATATGAACAACAACAACTTTATCAGTGCCCACCAGTGTCCCATATCATGGACGCCCCACCAGTGTCCCATATCATGGACGCCCCACCAGTGTCCCATCATGGACGCCCCCCCAGTGTCACATCATGGACGCCCCACCAGAGTCTCATCATGGACGCCCCACCAGAGTCTCATCATGGACGCCCCACCAGAGTCTCATCATGGACGCCCCACCAGTGTCCCATATCATGGACGCCCCACCAGTGTCCCATATCATGGACGCCCCACCAGTGTCCCATATCATGGACGCCCCACCAGAGTCTCATCATGGACGCCCCACCAGAGTCTCATCATGGACGCCCCACCAGAGTCTCATCATGGACGCCCCACCAGTGTCCCATATCATGGACGCCCCACCAGAGTCTCATCATGGACGCCCCACCAGTGTCCCATATCATGGACGCCCCACCAGTGTCCCATATCATGGACGCCCCACCAGAGTCTCATCATGGACGCCCCACCAGAGTCTCATCATGGACGCCCCACCAGAGTCTCATCATGGACGCCCCACCAGTGTCCCATATCATGGACGCCCCACCAGTGTCCCATATCATGGACGCCCCACCAGTGTCCCATATCATGGACGCCCCACCAGTGTCCCATATCATGGACGCCCCACCAGTGTCCCATATCATCGACGCCCCACCAGCGTCCCATCATCGACGCCCCACCAGTGTCCCATATCATGGACGCCCCACCAGAGTCTCATCATGGACGCCCCACCAGTGTCCCATATCATGGACGCCCCACCAGTGTCCCATATCATGGACGCCCCACCAGTGTCCCATCATGGACGCCCCACCAGTGTCCCATATCATGGACGCCCCACCAGTGTCCCATCATGGACGCCCCACCAGTGTCCCATATCATGGACGCCCCACCAGAGTCTCATCATGGACGCCCCACCAGTGTCCCATATCATGGACGCCCCACCAGTGTCCCATATCATGGACGCCCCACCAGTGTCCCATATCATGGACGCCCCACCAGTGTCCCATATCATGGACGCCCCACCAGTGTCTCATCATGGACGCCCCACCAGAGTCTCATCATGGACGCCCCACCAGTGTCTCATCATGGACGCCCCACCAGAGTCTCATCATGGACGCCCCACCAGTGTCCCATATCATGGACGCCCCACCAGAGTCTCATCATGGACGCCCCACCAGTGTCCCATATCATGGACGCCCCACCAGTGTCCCATATCATGGACGCCCCACCAGAGTCTCATCATGGACGCCCCACCAGAGTCTCATCATGGACGCCCCACCAGAGTCTCATCATGGACGCCCCACCAGTGTCCCATATCATGGACGCCCCACCAGTGTCCCATATCATGGACGCCCCACCAGTGTCCCATATCATGGACGCCCCACCAGTGTCCCATATCATGGACGCCCCACCAGTGTCCCATATCATGGACGCCCCACCAGTGTCCCATATCATGGACGCCCCACCAGTGTCCCATATCATGGACGCCCCACCAGTGTCCCATCATGGACGCCCCACCAGTGTCCCATATCATGGACGCCCCACCAGTGTCCCATCATGGACGCCCCACCAGTGTCCCATATCATGGACGCCCCACCAGAGTCTCATCATGGACGCCCCACCAGTGTCCCATATCATGGACGCCCCACCAGTGTCCCATATCATGGACGCCCCACCAGTGTCCCATATCATGGACGCCCCACCAGTGTCCCATATCATGGACGCCCCACCAGTGTCCCATATCATGGACGCCCCACCAGTGTCCCATATCATGGACGCCCCACCAGTGTCCCATATCATGGACGCCCCACCAGTGTCCCATCATGGACGCCCCCCCAGTGTCCCATATCATGGACGCCCCACCAGAGTCTCATCATGGACGCCCCACCAGTGTCCCATATCATGGACGCCCCACCAGTGTCCCATCATGGACGCCCCCCCAGTGTCCCATATCATGGACGCCCCACCAGAGTCTCATCATGGACGGCCCACCAGTGTCCCATATCATGGACGCCCCACCAGAGTCTCATCATGGACGCCCCATCAGTGTCCCATATCATGGACGCCCCACCAGAGTCTCATCATGGACGCCCCATCAGTGTCCCATCATGGACGCCCCACCAGTCTCATCATGGACGGCCCACCAGTGTCCCATATCATGGACGCCCCACCAGAGTCTCATCATGGACGCCCCATCAGTGTCCCATCATGGACGCCCCACCAGAGTCTCATCATGGACGCCCCACCAGTGTCACATCATGGACGCCCCACCAGAGTCTCATCATGGACGCCCCACCAGAGTCTCATCATGGACGCCCCACCAGTGTCTCATCATGGACGCCCCACCAGTGTCCCATATCATGGACGCCCCACCAGTGTCCCATATCATGGACGCCCCACCAGTGTCCCATATCATGGACGCCCCACCAGTGTCCCATATCATCGACGCCCCACCAGCGTCCCATCATCGACGCCCCACCAGCGTCCCATCATCGACGCCCCACCAGCGTCCCATATCATGGACGCCCCACCAGAGTCTCATC
Organism: Rana temporaria; assembly: GCF_905171775.1. Classification (NCBI taxonomy): domain Eukaryota; kingdom Metazoa; phylum Chordata; class Amphibia; order Anura; family Ranidae; genus Rana; species Rana temporaria. The sequence continues at coordinate 87,411 of NW_024404413.1, read as the reverse complement.
ATGGACGCCCCACCAGTGTCCCATATCATGGACGCCCCACCAGAGTCTCATCATCGACGCCCCACCAGCGTCCCATATCATGGACGCCCCACCAGAGTCTCATCATGGACGCCCCACCAGAGTCTCATCATGGACGCCCCATCAGTGTCCCATCAATGCAGCCCACCAGTGTCCCATCATGGACGCCCCATCTCAGAATCGCATGGGAGCGCGGATGAAGGTATGAACCGGCACCAAATGAAAAACCATCGGTCAGACGGCGGGCTGTCCTCGCCTCCGGGCTACAGACGGGGAAAATGAGCGCAAAAAAAGGAATTCCCAGACGGAAGGTCACGGCGGATCTCCCTTCTGCTCATCAATGGGCCCTTTATAGAGAAATTCCGCACCATCCAAGCGTGAAATGACCGCGTCATGGGCGGTGTGTGAGGTCACATGTCCTCCATCGGGACTCATCAGTGGACCAGGACTTATCAAATACGTTTATCAGACACCCTAGGGCATAAAATGGCGGTCGTTGCAACTTTTTATCTTGCACGGTATTTGCGTAATAATTTTTTTAACACCTTTAATTAAATTAATGAATAAAAAAAATAAAAAAAACAGTAAAGCCCAATTTTTTTGTATAATGTGAAAGACGATGTTACGCCGAGTAAATAGATACCCAACGCATCACGCTTTAAAATTGCGCACGATCGTGGAACGGCGCCAAACTTCGCTACTTAGAAATCTTCATAGGTGACGCTTTAATGTTTTCTTTTTCCATTTTTTTTTTTACAGGTTGCATGTTTAGAGTTACAGAGAAGGTCTAGCGCTAGAATTATTGCTCTCGCTCTAACGCACGCGGGGATACCTCACGTGTGTGGTTTGAACGGCGTTTACATACGTGGGCGGGACTTACGTGCGCGTTCGCTTCGGAGCGCGAGGTACCGGGGCGTTTTGAAAAATATATTTTTTTTTTTTACCGATTTTATTTTTACATTTTTTTTTTCACTTTTATTCCTATTACAGGGAATGTAATCCCTTGTAATAGGAATCTATTGTGACAGGTCCTCTTTATGGAGAGAGGCGGGGTCAATAATACCTCCCCCTCCCCCCACATCTCTCCTCCAGGCTGGAAAGCATGAGATCGTGAAAAAAAAAAAATTCACAGATCTCATGCCGAAAAAGCCGCGATTGCGGCTTTGTTTACATTGTTTACATTCCAGGCGTGACGTCATCACATCGCGCCCGGGCCTTCGACGATTCCGAAAAAGCTGCAATTGCGGCTTTTTCGGGATGAGATTGGTGAATTTTATTTTTTTTCACGATCTCATGCTTTCCAGCCTGGAGGAGAGATGTGGGGGGGGGGGGGGGAGGGGGAGGTATTATTGACCCCGCCTCTCTCCAAAAAAAATTTTTTTTTAAAGTGCCCCATCCCGACCAGAGCTCACGGGGCAGAAAGCGAACGCATACGCGAGCGGCGCCCGCAATATGAAAACGGCATTCAAACCCCCCCACATGTGAGGTGTTGGAGCGAGAGCAATAATTCTAGCACTAGACCTCCTCTGTAACTCAGAACGTGCAACCTGTAGAATTTATTTTTAAAACGTCGCCTATGGAGATTTTTTAAGGGTAAAAAGTTTGACGCCGTTCTACGAGCGCGGGACGCAATTTTGAAGCGTGACATGTTGGGTATCAATTTACTCGGCGTAACATCGTCTTTCACAATAGAAAAGAAAAATTGGGCCAGCTTTACCGTTGTCTTATTTTTTTAATTAGAAACAGTGTTTTTTTTTTTAAACTGCGCTTGTAAGACCGCTGCGCAAATACGGTGCGACAGAAAGTATTGCAATGGCCGCCATTTTATTCTCTAGGGTGTTAGAAAAGAATATATATAGATATACAATGTTTGGGAGTTATAAGTAATTTTCTAGCATAAAAAAAAAAATATATATATATATATTTTTTTTTCACGCTGAATAAACCTCAAATCTCCCGGCTGCCCCTGCGGACCACAATACAGAGCGAGCCGCCAATATAATGCTTGCAATGGAAGACTTACACCGAGGTCAGCAGGCTCTCAGGTTACAGAGAGGTCAGAGGTCAGCAGGCTCTCAGGTTACAGAGAGGTCAGAGGTCAGCAGGCTCTCAGGTTACAGAGAGGTCAGAGGTCAGCAGGCTCTCAGGTTACAGAGAGGTCAGAGGTCAGCAGGCTCTCAGGTTACACCAAGGTCAGAGGTCAGCAGGCTCTCAGGTTACAGAGAGGTCAGAGGTCAGCAGGCTCTCAGGTTACAGAGAGGTCAGAGGTCAGCAGGCTCTCAGGTTACAGAGAGGTCAGAGGTCAGCAGGCTCTCAGGTTACAGAGAGGTCAGAGGTCAGCAGGCTCTCAGGTTACAGAGAGGTCAGCAGGCTCTCAGGTTACACCAAGGTCAGAGGTCAGCAGGCTCTCAGGTTACAGAGAGGTCAGCAGGGTCTCAGGTTACACCAAGGTCAGAGGTCAGCAGGCTCTCAGGTTACACCAAGGTCAGAGGTCAGCAGGCTCTCAGGTTACACCAAGGTCAGAGGTCAGCAGGCTCTTAGGTTACAGAGAGGTCAGAGGTCAGCAGGCTCTCAGGTTACAGAGAGGTCAGAGGTCAGCAGGCTCTCAGGTTACAGAGAGGTCAGAGGTCAGCAGGCTCTCAGGTTACAGAGAGGTCAGAGGTCAGCAGGCTCTCAGGTTACAGAGAGGTCAGAGGTCAGCAGGCTCTCAGGTTACACCAAGGTCAGAGGTCAGCAGGCTCTCAGGTTACACCAAGGTCAGAGGTCAGCAGGGTCTCAGGTTACAGAGAGGTCAGCAGGCTCTCAGGTTACACCAAGGTCAGAGGTCAGCAGGCTCTCAGGTTACAGAGAGGTCAGCAGGCTCTCAGGTTACACCAAGGTCAGAGGTCAGCAGGCTCCCAGGTTACAGAGAGGTCAGCAGGCTCTCAGGTTACACCAAGGTCAGAGGTCAGCAGGCTCTCAGGTTACACCAAGGTCAGAGGTCAGCAGGCTCTCAGGTTACACCAAGGTCAGAGGTCAGCAGGCTCTCAGGTTACAGAGAGGTCAGAGGTCAGCAGGCTCTCAGGTTACACCAAGGTCAGAGGTCAGCAGGGTCTCAGGTTACAGAGAGGTCAGAGGTCAGCAGGCTCTCAGGTTACACCAAGGTCAGAGGTCAGCAGGCTCTCAGGTTACACCAAGGTCAGAGGTCAGCAGGCTCTCAGGTTACACCAAGGTCAGAAGGCTCTTAGGATACACAGAGGTCAGCAGGCTCTCATATTACAAAAAGGTCAGAGGTCAGTGAAGCCAGCAGGGTCTCGGGCACCACAGAGAGGTCAGAGGTCAGGACAGGGTCATTGCAGAGCTCAATGAGATTTCATAAGTCTGTCCATCCAGTTCTTAGAGGCACACAGCTCCGCCGCACAGCACATCCCATCTGGGAAGGAGACCGGACCTCGCCCCTCCCCCAGGCTGTGATTGGACAGAGAAAGGAGAAGCAGTAGAGTGATCAGCTCATTTCTCCGTCACTCTGATCTCCACCCCCTACCAGTGTGATCTTCTGGTTAGCTTGGCGCTGCACCTTCCTCTCCTAGTCTGAGCTCTGCTGTACATGGATGGGAGGAGGCTGACCTGAGGTGACGTTACGGACCTCCCCCTCCCCCAATATATATATATATAGAAAGAGATACATTATATATACACACACCGCTCAGAGACATACATTATATATATAGAAGATAATGACAGAATACAAAGTATCCATCCCCAGATCTCTGTATCCTCCAATCACAGCACGTGACCACCGAATTCACCCCAATAATCCCCCAACAGCCCCCCATCTCTGTACAGAGGACAGGTAGGATATGATCAGAGGGGGAGGTGTACAATGAGATCTATACAGAGAGGGGGGAGGGGTATATAATAGAATATTGGGGTACACTATGGGGGGGTTCTCTCTCTCCCCTCCCCCCGTCTCTCACCTGTCTCTTCGGCTCCCGGCCGCCATCTTTCTCCGCCGTGTTGCTGCACCTCTCAGGCTCCGCCCCCTTTCTCTAGGCATGCCGGGAGATGTAGTCCCGTGTACACAACGTGGAGACGGAGGGCCCTCGGGCGACACCCGGAGGCAAGAGGTGGGAACTGCAACCAGCCGGAGAGAATGTCCCCGAAAATGTTCCCAATATTGTCCCCGAAGGGGGTCAGAGTGTCCCCGGAAATGTCCCCAATATTGTCCCCGAAGGGGGTCAGAGTGTCCCCGAAAATGTCCCCAATATTGTCCCCGAAGGGGGTCAGAGTGTCCCCGAAAATGTCCCCAATATTGTCCCCGAAGGGGGTCAGAATGTCCCTGGAAATGTCCCCAATACAATATTGTCTGTGAAGAAAATATGTACTGTCCCTGGAAATATATATAATAATGTCCCTGGAAATATATAATAATAATAATAATAATAATAATAATAACGTCCCTGGAAATATATATAATAATGTGCCTGAAAAAAAAATTATATATATATATATTAGTGTCCCTGGAAATATATATAATAATAATAATAATAATATCCCTGGAAATATATAATAATAATAATAATGTCCCTAGAAATATATATAATAATGTCCCTGGAAATATATATAATAATAATAATAATAATAACATCCCTGGAAATATATATAATAATGTCCCTGGAAATATATAATAATAATAATAATAATAATAATAATAATAATAATAACGTCCCTGGAAATATATATAATAATGTGCCTGAAAAAAAATTATATATATATATATTAGTGTCCCTGGAAATATATATAATAATAATAATAATAATAATAATATCCCTGGAAATATATAATAATAATAATAATGTCCCTAGAAATATATAATAATAATAATAATGTCCCTAGAAATATATATAATAATAATAATAATAATAACATCCCTGGAAATATATAATAATAATAATAATGTCCCTAGAAATATATATAATAATAATAATAATAATAATATCCCTGGAAATATATAATAATAATAATAATGTCCCTAGAAATATATATAATAATGTCCCTGGAAATATATATAATAATAATAATAATAATAACATCCCTGGAAATATATATAATAACGTGCCTAAAAAAAATATATATATAAATAAAATAATGTCCCTGGAAATATATATATAAAATAATAATAATAATGTCCCTAGATATACATATATATTATTATTAATAATAATAATAATAATAATATCCCTGGAAATATATAATAATAATAATAATAATAATAATAATAATAACGTCCCTGGAAATATATAATAATAATGTGTCTGAAAATATATATATATATAAATAAAATAATGTCCCTGGAAATATATAATAATAATAATAATAATAATAATAATAATAGCAACATCCCTGGAAATATATATAATAATGTCCCTGGAAATATATATAATAATGTGCCTGAAAAAAAAATTATATATATATATATATATATATATATATATATATATATATATATATATATATATATATATATAAAATAGTGTCCCTGGAAATATATATAATAATAATAATAATATTAATAATAATGTGACTGAAAATACACAGTATCTCACAATAGTAAGTACACCCCTCACATTTCTGTAAATCTTTTCATGTGACAACACTGAAGAAATGACACTTTGTATCTACAATGTTGTGTAGTGAGTGTACGGGGGGGGGGGGGGTGTACAGCTTGTATAACAAATAACTCAACACAATTTTCCCCTCCCCCCGGTGTGACGTGACTGGTTAGTGTTACAAGGTCTCAGGTGTGATAAATTTGGTGTTATCCCTCTCACTCTCTCATACTGGTCACTGGAAGGACAACATGACCCCTCATGGCAAAGAACTCTCTGAGGATCGGATATAAAGAATTGTGTCTCTACATAAAGATGGCCGAGGATAGAAGAAGATCGCAGAGACCCCGAAACTGATCTGCAGCACGGTGGGATGCTGCCGCCTCAAATTGAGAAGCAGGGGGGGGGGGGCATGAATTAAGAAGCGGGGGGGGTGCCACGAATTGGGGGGGGGGGGGTTGCCCTGAGGACCTCTGGGCCCCTTACAAAAAAAGAAATAAAAAAATATATCAAAAAAAGAAATGATAAAAAAAAGGGGGGTAGTCACCCAGGGGGGGGGGGGGGTGTTGTGCCCTTTAATAAAAATTAAAAAAATAAATAAAAAAATATATTTAAAACATTTTTTCAAAAAAGGGGGGTAGCCATTCGGGCTTCTGGGGACCTCTGGGCCCTTTAATAAAAACAAAAAAATATATATAGACAGAGCTTTTTTTCTGAGAAAATAGGTGCAGGAACTCAACCACGACCCCGTTCAGATTTCACAAACAGTAGGAGGGTCTTAAAGGGGCATTAAATGCCAGGATTGCATTACATACAGGGTGCAAAGCTGTCACTTGTAAACACAGAAACCAGACTTCTGTGTTTACAAGTGATTGTGGTGAGTGGGCACCAAAGGGTCTGAGCCAGAGGTGGTGGAATTGAGTTCCCCCTGAAAAAAAGCCCTGAATATATATATATAAATAATAATTAAAAAAAAGGGGAGTTGTCATCCGGGTGCCCTGGGGACCTCTGGGCACCTGAATACCTCAGGGCCCTTTAATAAAAAGAAAAAAGAAAGAAAAAAAAATATGTAAAAAAAGATATTTTTTTTTTATAAAAAAAATAAATAAAAAAAAGGGGGGGTTGCCATCCGGGCCCCTTACAAAAAAAAGGGGGGGTTGCCATTCGGGCCCCTTACAAAAAAAAGGGAGGGTTGCCATCCGGGCCCCTTACAAAAAAAAGGGGAGGTTGCCATCCGGGCCCCTTACAAAAAAAAGGGGGGGTTGCCATCCGGGCCCCTTACAAAAAAAGGGGGGGTTGCTATCCGGGCCCCTTACAAAAAAAGGGGAGGTTGCCATCCGGGCCCCTTATAAAAAAAAGGGGGGTTGCCATCCGGGCCCCTTACAAAAAAAAGGGGGGGGTTGCCATCCGGGCCCCTTACAAAAAAAAGGGGAGGTTGCCATCCGGGCCCCTTACAAAAAAAAGGGGGGGTTGCCATCCGGGCCCCTTACAAAAAAAAGGGGGGGTTGCTATCCGGGCCCCTTACAAAAAAAGGGGAGGTTGCCATCCGGGCCCCTTACAAAAAAAAGGGGGGTTGCCATCCGGGCCCCTTACAAAAAAAAGGGGGGGGGTTGCTATCCGGGCCCCATATAAAAAAAAGGGGGGGTTGCCATCCGGGCCCCTTACAAAAAAAAAGGGGAGGTTGCCATCCGGGCCCCTTACAAAAAAAAGGGGGGGTTGCCATCCGGGCCCCTTACAAAAAAAAGGGGGGTTGCCATCCAGGCCCCTTACAAAAAAAAGGGGGGGTTGCTATCCGGGCCCCTTACAAAAAAAAGGGGGGTTGCCATCCGGGCCCCTTACAAAAAAAAGGGGGGGTTGTCACCCGGGCCCCTTACAAAAAAAAGGGGGGGTTGCCATCCGGGCCCCTTACATAAAAAAGGGGGGGTTGCCATCCGGGCCCCTTACAAAAAAAAGGGGGGGTTGCCATCCGGGCCCCTTACATAAAAAAGGGGGGGGTTGCCATCCGGGCCCCTTACAAAAAAAAGGGGGGGTTGCCATCCAGGCCCCTTACAAAAAAAAGGGGGGGTTGCCATCCGGGCCCCTTACAAAAATAAGGGGGGGTTGCCATCCGGGCCCCTTACAAAAAAAAGGGGGGGTTGTCACCCGGGCCCCTGGCGGCCCTGGATACAAGAAAAGATTTACACAAATGTGAGGGGTGTACTTACTTTTGTCAGATATTGTCCTTGGCGTCCTCCATTCTCCATTGGCTAGGTGGCGAAGATTTTAGAACACATGACACCCGTCACAGATATAGGGCTAGATTCAGATAGCCCGCCGTAACTTTGTGCGGGCGTAGCGTTTCTCAGATACGCTACGCCGCCGTAACTTACTGAGGCCAGGGCTGGATTCACAAAGAACCTGCGCCCTAAGTTACGGCGGCGTAGCGTAAATCTGCCGGCGTAAGCCCCGCCGAATTCAAATTGTCAAGAGGTGGGCGTGATTTATGTAAATAAAACATGACCCCATGTAAATGACGTCTCTAACGAACGGCGCGTGCGCCGTCTGTGAACGTATCCCAGTGCGCATGCTCCTAATCACGTTGCAAATCGTCAATGCTTTCGACGTGAACGTAATTTACGCGAGCGACTTACGCAAACGACGCAAAATTCGACACTGTCCCGACGTCCATACTTAACATCGGCTACGCCTCATATAGCAGGAGTAACCTTACGCCGGAAAAAGCCGAACGCAAACGACGTAAAAAAAAAATCCGCCGGGCGCACGTACGTTTCTGAATCGGCGTATCCAGCTCATTTGCATATTCTACGCCGAAATCAACGGAAGCGCCACCTAGCGGCCAGCGTAAATATGCTGCACCCTTAGATACGACGGCGTAGGAGACTTACGCCGGTCGTATCTTAGCAAAATTCCGGCGTATCTTGCTTTCTGAATACAGAAAACAGATACGCCGGCGCATCATAGAAGTTACGCGGCGTATCAACAGATACGCCGACGTAACTTCTTACTGAATCTAGCACATACCCTTCCCCAGCATGCCTTGCGAGGAAGAAACTTCTCTAATTGGCTGCTGGGGAAAACTTGCTCTGCCAGAACCCCTCTGGCGCCAACTACTGGCCAGGGATGACATTGCATCCCTGGACCACAGACTGACCCAGCGGACATTTCTGGAATGACAGGAGTCCCAGAAATGTAAACAATGGCCCAGATTCAAGTAGAATTGCGCGATATTTGCGGGGGAGCAGGGCAACGATTTTGCCCTCCCCCCCCCCCCCCCCGCAAATATTTTGCGCTGCCCTCGATTCACGAAGCAGTAGCTCCGTGAATTGCGAGGGCGCGCCGGCAAATTTGCCCGGCGTAAGCGCGCGCAAGTTAAATGATCCCACCGGGGGCGGGAATCATTTAAATTAGGCGCGCTCCCGCGCCGAGCGTACAGCGCATGCTCCGTCGGGAAACTTTCCCGACGTGCATTGCGGCAAATGACGTCGCAAGGACGTCATTTGCTTCTAAGTGAACGTGAATGGCGTCCAGCGCCATTCACGTTTCACTTACGCAAACGCCGTGAAATTCAAATTTCACGTCGCGGGAGCGGCGGCTATACTTTAGCATTGGCTACTATTAGAAGGGGCAGCCTTGCGCTAAAAGTAGCCGTACGGAAACTCCGTACCTGGCTTGCGCGGGGCCCGCGCAAGCTTGTGAATCAGTGGTAGTATGCAATTTGCATACTACACGCTGATACACAATGGGAGCGCCCCCTAGCGGCCCCCGCAAGAATGCAGCCTAAAATCTGCGAGGCATAAGAGCCTTATGCCGGGCAGATTTTAGCCTGCAGTCGGTGTAACGAGGTTCCTGAATCAGGAGAACTCGTTACACCGGAGCAAGTAAGCACTTGCGCTGCGTAACCTATGGTTGCGCGGGCGCAAGTGCTTCTTGAATCTGGGCCAATTAGTGAATGGGAGCAAGGCAACTCTACCATTCCCCACTAACTTTAGTGTAGCGCCCATACTGAAAGTAGGGGGGCGCTACAGAGTTTATTGTTCTCTTTGTGATTTAAGTAAAGTTTTAGATTTTTTTTTTTTTTACAATGGATACAAGGTGTTCCTGTTCTATATTCGGATTGGATACAATGTCTCCAGGTGAGCAGTGTTCAGGTGTTCCTGTTCTATATTCGGATTGGATGGAATGTCTCCAGGTGAGCAGTGTTCAGGTGTTCCTGTTCTATATTCGGATTGGATGGAATGTCTCCAGGTGAGCAGTGTTCAGGTGTTCCTGTTCTATATTCGGATTGGATGGAGTGTCTCCAGGTGTGCAGTGTTCAGGTGTTCCTGTTCTATATTCGGATTGGATGGAATGTCTCCAGGTGTGCAGTGTTCAGGTGTTCCTGTTCTATATTCGGATTGGATGGAATGTCTCCAGGTGAGCAGTGTTCAGGTGTTCCTGTTCTATATTCGGATTGGATGGAGTGTCTCCAGGTGAGCAGTGTTCAGGTGTTCCTGTTCTATATTCGGATTGGATGGAATGTCTCCAGGTGAGCAGTGTTCAGGTGTTCCTGTTCTATATTCGGATTGGATGGAATGTCTCCAGGTGAGCAGTGTTCAGGTGTTCCTGTTCTATATTCGGATTGGATGGAATGTCTCCAGGTGAGCAGTGTTCAGGTGTTCCTGTTCTATATTCGGATTGGATGGAATGTCTCCAGGTGAGCAGTGTTCAGGTGTTCCTGTTCTATATTCGGATTGGATGGAGGGTCTCCAGGTGAGCAGTGTTCAGGTGTTCCTGTTCTATATTCGGATTGGATGGAATGTCTCCAGGTGTGCAGTGTTCAGGTGTTCCTGTTCTATATTCGGATTGGATACAATGTCTCCAGGTGAGCAGTGTTCAGGTGTTCCTGTTCTATATTCGGATTGGATGGAATGTCTCCAGGTGAGCAGTGTTCAGGTGTTCCTGTTCTATATTCGGATTGGATGGAGTGTCTCCAGGTGTGCAGTGTTCAGGTGTTCCTGTTCTATATTCGGATTGGATGGAGTGTCTCCAGGTGAGCAGTGTTCAGGTGTTCCTGTTCTATATTCGGATTGGATGGAGGGTCTCCAGGTGAGCAGTGTTCAGGTGTTCCTGTTCTATATTCGGATTGGATGGAGTGTCTCCAGGTGAGCAGTGTTCAGGTGTTCCTGTTCTATATTCGGATTGGATGGAGTGTCTCCAGGTGTGCAGTGTTCAGGTGTTCCTGTTCTATATTCGGATTGGATGGAGTGTCTCCAGGTGAGCAGTGTTCAGGTGTTCCTGTTCTATATTCGGATTGGATGGAGTGTCTCCAGGTGAGCAGTGTTCAGGTGTTCCTGTTCTATATTCGGATTGGATGGAGTGTCTCCAGGTGAGCAGTGTTCAGGTGTTCCTGTTCTATATTCGGATTGGATGGAGTGTCTCCAGGTGAGCAGTGTTCAGGTGTTCCTGTTCTATATTCGGATTGGATGGAGTGTCTCCAGGTGTGCAGTGTTCAGGTGTTCCTGTTCTATATTCGGATTGGATGGAATGTCTCCAGGTGAGCAGTGTTCAGGTGTTCCTGTTCTATATTCGGATTGGATGGAGTGTCTCCAGGTGTGCAGTGTTCAGGTGTTCCTGTTCTATATTCGGATTGGATGGAGTGTCTCCAGGTGTGCAGTGTTCAGGTGTTCCTGTTCTATATTCGGATTGGATGGAATGTCTCCAGGTGAGCAGTGTTCAGGTGTTCCTGTTCTATATTCGGATTGGATGGAATGTCTCCAGGTGAGCAGTGTTCAGGTGTTCCTGTTCTATATTCGGATTGGATGGAATGTCTCCAGGTGAGCAGTGTTCAGGTGTTCCTGTTCTATATTCGGATTGGATGGAATGTCTCCAGGTGAGCAGTGTTCAGGTGTTCCTGTTCTATATTCGGATTGGATGGAGTGTCTCCAGGTGAGCAGTGTTCAGGTGTTCCTGTTCTATATTCGGATTGGATGGAGGGTCTCCAGGTGAGCAGTGTTCAGGTGTTCCTGTTCTATATTCGGATTGGATGGAATGTCTCCAGGTGAGCAGTGTTCAGGTGTTCCTGTTCTATATTTGGATTGGATGGAGGGTCTCCAGGTGAGCAGTGCTCAGGTGTTCCTGTTCTATATTCGGATTGGATGGAATGTCTCCAGGTGAGCAGTGTTCAGGTGTTCCTGTTCTATATTCGGATTGGATGGAGGGTCTCCAGGTGAGCAGTGTTCAGGTGTTCCTGTTCTATATTCGGATTGGATGGAATGTCTCCAGGTGAGCAGTGTTCAGGTGTTCCTGTTCTATATTCGGATTGGATGGAATGTCTCCAGGTGAGCAGTGTTCAGGTGTTCCTGTTCTATATTCGGATTGGATGGAGTGTCTCCAGGTGAGCAGTGTTCAGGTGTTCCTGTTCTATATTCGGATTGGATACAATGTCTCCAGGTGAGCAGTGTTCAGGTGTTCCTGTTCTATATTCGGATTGGATGGAATGTCTCCAGGTGAGCAGTGTTCAGGTGTTCCTGTTCTATATTCGGATTGGATGGAGTGTCTCCAGGTGTGCAGTGTTCAGGTGTTCCTGTTCTATATTCGGATTGGATGGAGTGTCTCCAGGTGAGCAGTGTTCAGGTGTTCCTGTTCTATATTCGGATTGGATGGAGTGTCTCCAGGTGAGCAGTGTTCAGGTGTTCCTGTTCTATATTCGGATTGGATGGAGTGTCTCCAGGTGAGCAGTGTTCAGGTGTTCCTGTTCTATATTCGGATTGGATGGAGGGTCTCCAGGTGAGCAGTGTTCAGGTGTTCCTGTTCTATATTCGGATTGGATGGAATGTCTCCAGGTGAGCAGTGTTCAGGTGTTCCTGTTCTATATTCGGATTGGATGGAGTGTCTCCAGGTGAGCAGTGTTCAGGTGTTCCTGTTCTATATTCGGATTGGATGGAGTGTCTCCAGGTGTGCAGTGTTCAGGTGTTCCTGTTCTATATTCGGATTGGATGGAATGTCTCCAGGTGAGCAGTGTTCAGGTGTTCCTGTTCTATATTCGGATTGGATGGAGTGTCTCCAGGTGAGCAGTGTTCAGGTGTTCCTGTTCTATATTCGGATTGGATGGAGTGTCTCCAGGTGAGCAGTGTTCAGGTGTTCCTGTTCTATATTCGGATTGGATGGAATGTCTCCAGGTGAGCAGTGTTCAGGTGTTCCTGTTCTATATTCGGATTGGATGGAATGTCTCCAGGTGAGCAGTGTTCAGGTGTTCCTGTTCTATATTCGGATTGGATGGAGTGTCTCCAGGTGTGCAGTGTTCAGGTGTTCCTGTTCTATATTCGGATTGGATGGAGTGTCTCCAGGTGTGCAGTGTTCAGGTGTTCCTGTTCTATATTCGGATTGGATGGAATGTCTCCAGGTGAGCAGTGTTCAGGTGTTCCTGTTCTATATTCGGATTGGATGGAATGTCTCCAGGTGAGCAGTGTTCAGGTGTTCCTGTTCTATATTCGGATTGGATGGAATGTCTCCAGGTGAGCAGTGTTCAGGTGTTCCTGTTCTATATTCGGATTGGATGGAGTGTCTCCAGGTGTGCAGTGTTCAGGTGTTCCTGTTCTATATTCGGATTGGATGGAGTGTCTCCAGGTGTGCAGTGTTCAGGTGTTCCTGTTCTATATTCGGATTGGATGGAGTGTCTCCAGGTGAGCAGTGTTCAGGTGTTCCTGTTCTATATTCGGATTGGATGGAATGTCTCCAGGTGAGCAGTGTTCAGGTGTTCCTGTTCTATATTCGGATTGGATGGAATGTCTCCAGGTGAGCAGTGTTCAGGTGTTCCTGTTCTATATTCGGATTGGATGGAATGTCTCCAGGTGAGCAGTGTTCAGGTGTTCCTGTTCTATATTCGGATTGGATGGAATGTCTCCAGGTGTGCAGTGTTCAGGTGTTCCTGTTCTATATTCGGATTGGATGGAATGTCTCCAGGTGAGCAGTGTTCAGGTGTTCCTGTTCTATATTCGGATTGGATGGAATGTCTCCAGGTGAGCAGTGTTCAGGTGTTTCTGTTCTATATTCGGATTGGATGGAGTGTCTCCAGGTGTGCAGTGTTCAGGTGTTCCTGTTCTATATTCGGATTGGATGGAGTGTCTCCAGGTGTGCAGTGTTCAGGTGTTCCTGTTCTATATTCGGATTGGATGGAATGTCTCCAGGTGAGCAGTGTTCAGGTGTTCCTGTTCTATATTCGGATTGGATGGAGTGTCTCCAGGTGAGCAGTGTTCAGGTGTTCCTGTTCTATATTCGGATTGGATGGAGTGTCTCCAGGTGAGCAGTGTTCAGGTGTTCCTGTTCTATATTCGGATTGGATGGAGTGTCTCCAGGTGAGCAGTGTTCAGGTGTTCCTGTTCTATATTCGGATTGGATGGAATGTCTCCAGGTGAGCAGTGTTCAGGTGTTCCTGTTCTATATTCGGATTGGATGGAATGTCTCCAGGTGAGCAGTGTTCAGGTGTTCCTGTTCTATATTCGGATTGGATGGAGTGTCTCCAGGTGTGCAGTGTTCAGGTGTTCCTGTTCTATATTCGGATTGGATGGAATGTCTCCAGGTGAGCAGTGTTCAGGTGTTCCTGTTCTATATTCGGATTGGATGGAATGTCTCCAGGTGAGCAGTGTTCAGGTGTTCCTGTTCTATATTCGGATTGGATGGAGTGTCTCCAGGTGTGCAGTGTTCAGGTGTTCCTGTTCTATATTCGGATTGGATGGAGGGTCTCCAGGTGAGCAGTGTTCAGGTGTTCCTGTTCTATATTCGGATTGGATGGAGTGTCTCCAGGTGTGCAGTGTTCAGGTGTTCCTGTTCTATATTCGGATTGGATGGAATGTCTCCAGGTGTGCAGTGTTCAGGTGTTCCTGTTCTATATTCGGATTGGATGGAGTGTCTCCAGGTGTGCAGTGTTCAGGTGTTCCTGTTCTATATTCGGATTGGATGGAATGTCTCCAGGTGAGCAGTGTTCAGGTGTTCCTGTTCTATATTCGGATTGGATGGAATGTCTCCAGGTGAGCAGTGTTCAGGTGTTCCTGTTCTATATTCGGATTGGATGGAATGTCTCCAGGTGAGCAGTGTTCAGGTGTTCCTGTTCTATATTCGGATTGGATGGAGGGTCTCCAGGTGAGCAGTGTTCAGGTGTTCCTGTTCTATATTCGGATTGGATGGAATGTCTCCAGGTGTGCAGTGTTCAGGTGTTCCTGTTCTATATTCGGATTGGATACAATGTCTCCAGGTGAGCAGTGTTCAGGTGTTCCTGTTCTATATTCGGATTGGATGGAATGTCTCCAGGTGAGCAGTGTTCAGGTGTTCCTGTTCTATATTCGGATTGGATGGAGTGTCTCCAGGTGTGCAGTGTTCAGGTGTTCCTGTTCTATATTCGGATTGGATGGAGTGTCTCCAGGTGAGCAGTGTTCAGGTGTTCCTGTTCTATATTCGGATTGGATGGAGTGTCTCCAGGTGTGCAGTGTTCAGGTGTTCCTGTTCTATATTCGGATTGGATGGAGTGTCTCCAGGTGAGCAGTGTTCAGGTGTTCCTGTTCTATATTCGGATTGGATGGAATGTCTCCAGGTGAGCAGTGTTCAGGTGTTCCTGTTCTATATTCGGATTGGATGGAGTGTCTCCAGGTGAGCAGTGTTCAGGTGTTCCTGTTCTATATTCGGATTGGATGGAGTGTCTCCAGGTGAGCAGTGTTCAGGTGTTCCTGTTCTATATTCGGATTGGATGGAGGGTCTCCAGGTGAGCAGTGTTCAGGTGTTCCTGTTCTATATTCGGATTGGATGGAGTGTCTCCAGGTGAGCAGTGTTCAGGTGTTCCTGTTCTATATTCGGATTGGATGGAATGTCTCCAGGTGAGCAGTGTTCAGGTGTTCCTGTTCTATATTCGGATTGGATGGAGTGTCTCCAGGTGAGCAGTGTTCAGGTGTTCCTGTTCTATATTCGGATTGGATGGAGTGTCTCCAGGTGTGCAGTGTTCAGGTGTTCCTGTTCTATATTCGGATTGGATGGAATGTCTCCAGGTGAGCAGTGTTCAGGTGTTCCTGTTCTATATTCGGATTGGATGGAGTGTCTCCAGGTGAGCAGTGTTCAGGTGTTCCTGTTCTATATTCGGATTGGATGGAGTGTCTCCAGGTGAGCAGTGTTCAGGTGTTCCTGTTCTATATTCGGATTGGATGGAATGTCTCCAGGTGAGCAGTGTTCAGGTGTTCCTGTTCTATATTCGGATTGGATGGAATGTCTCCAGGTGAGCAGTGTTCAGGTGTTCCTGTTCTATATTCGGATTGGATGGAGTGTCTCCAGGTGTGCAGTGTTCAGGTGTTCCTGTTCTATATTCGGATTGGATGGAGTGTCTCCAGGTGTGCAGTGTTCAGGTGTTCCTGTTCTATATTCGGATTGGATGGAGTGTCTCCAGGTGAGCAGTGTTCAGGTGTTCCTGTTCTATATTCGGATTGGATGGAATGTCTCCAGGTGAGCAGTGTTCAGGTGTTCCTGTTCTATATTCGGATTGGATGGAATGTCTCCAGGTGAGCAGTGTTCAGGTGTTCCTGTTCTATATTCGGATTGGATGGAATGTCTCCAGGTGAGCAGTGTTCAGGTGTTCCTGTTCTATATTCGGATTGGATGGAATGTCTCCAGGTGTGCAGTGTTCAGGTGTTCCTGTTCTATATTCGGATTGGATGGAATGTCTCCAGGTGAGCAGTGTTCAGGTGTTCCTGTTCTATATTCGGATTGGATGGAATGTCTCCAGGTGAGCAGTGTTCAGGTGTTTCTGTTCTATATTCGGATTGGATGGAGTGTCTCCAGGTGTGCAGTGTTCAGGTGTTCCTGTTCTATATTCGGATTGGATGGAGTGTCTCCAGGTGTGCAGTGTTCAGGTGTTCCTGTTCTATATTCGGATTGGATGGAATGTCTCCAGGTGAGCAGTGTTCAGGTGTTCCTGTTCTATATTCGGATTGGATGGAGTGTCTCCAGGTGTGCAGTGTTCAGGTGTTCCTGTTCTATATTCGGATTGGATGGAGTGTCTCCAGGTGAGCAGTGTTCAGGTGTTCCTGTTCTATATTCGGATTGGATGGAGTGTCTCCAGGTGAGCAGTGTTCAGGTGTTCCTGTTCTATATTCGGATTGGATGGAATGTCTCCAGGTGAGCAGTGTTCAGGTGTTCCTGTTCTATATTCGGATTGGATGGAGTGTCTCCAGGTGTGCAGTGTTCAGGTGTTCCTGTTCTATATTCGGATTGGATGAAGTGTCTCCAGGTGTTAATGTTCAGGTGAGGGGGCGGAGCTCTGGTAATCAGCATCCTTCCGGTATCAGGTGTGACTCTCGTGTCTCGGGGGAGTCGGGTGACTCTCAGACGTTTCCATGGCTCAGTGAGACACACGCAGGTGATCACAGCCCTGAGAGATCACATACAGCCGTGTTGGGGGGTTGGGAGGATTTCGGTGCTGGGGGGTTGGGAGGATTTCGGTGTCGGGGGGACTCGGGTTGTCGGGGGGACTCGGGTTGTCGGGGGGACGTCCCGCCACCATGAATTCTCTGGCACAGATGATGTCTCATCGAGGGGAGAGGATGAAGAAAGAGACGAGAATGGAGAAGGAGGAGATCACGGCCTGGACCAAACCTCTGGAGAACACGGAGAATTCCAGGTATGGAGAACAATCCTTCCCTGAAATGTTACCAGGGACATACAAGAGGTGGCCCCTGGGGGCCCATTTATATTTCCGAGTTGCTGCCATGCACTATAGTGTGGTGTCTCGCTACACATTTTGTGATATGTTCCAAGTTTGTGTACATTTTGTTGTGTTGTCCACCTCCACAATATTGGACACCGCGCCTGGGGCACGTGATTCTCCCCCCCCCCCTCCATTGTCCCGGCACGGCACCCCCCACAGCATCATGTGTCACCTTGTGAGCTCAGTGCTCCCTGTGTCATCTAGTAAGTGGGAGCCCCTAGACAACACGGGGTGCACAGGAGCCCCTAGATTGCACGGGAGCCCCTAGATGACACAGGGTGCTCTGAGGTGCACAGGAGCCCCTAGATTGCACGGGAGCCCCTAGATGACACAGGGTGCTCTGAGGTGCACAGGAGCCCCTAGATTGCACGGGAGCCCCTAGATGACACGGGGTGCTGTGAGGTGCATGGTAACCCCAAGATGACACAGGGTTGAGTGGGAGCCCCTAAATGACACGGGGTGCTCTGGGGTGTACGGGAGCCCCTAGATGACACGGGGTGAGTGGGAGCCCCTAGATGACACGGGGTGAGTGGGAGCCCCTAGATGACACGGGGTGAGTGGGAGCCCCTAGATGACACGGGGTGAGTGGGAGCCCCTAGATGACATGGGGTGAGTGGGAGCCCCTAGATGACACGGGGTGAGTGGGAGCCCTTAGATGACACGGGGTGAGTGGGAGCCCCTAGATGACACGGGGTGAGTGGGAGCCCCTAGATGACATGGGGTGAGTGGGAGCCCCTAGATGACATGGGGTGCTCTGGGGTGTACGGGAGCCCCTAGATGACACGGGGTGAGTGGGAGCCCCTAGATGACACGGGGTGAGTGGGAGCCCCTAGATGACACGGGGTGAGTGGGAGCCCCTAGATGACATGGGGTGAGTGGGAGCCCCTAGATGACATGGGGTGAGTGGGAGCCCCTAGATGACATGGGGTGAGTGGGAGCCCCTAGATGACATGGGGTGAGTGGGAGCCCCTAGATGACATGGGGTGAGTGGGAGCCCCTAGATGACACGGGGTGAGTGGGAGCCCCTAGATGACACGGGGTGCTCTGGGGTGCACGGGAGCCCCTAGATGACATGGGGTGAGTGGGAGCCCCTAGATGACACAGGGTGAGTGGGAGCCCCTAGATGACACGGGGTGAGTGGGAGCCCCTAGATGACATGGGGTGAGTGGGAGCCCCTAGATGACATGGGGTGAGTGGGAGCCCCTAGATGACACGGGGTGAGTGGGAGCCCCTAGATGACACGGGGTGAGTGGGAGCCCCTAGATGACACGGGGTGAGTGGGAGCCCCTATATGACATGGGGTGAGTGGGAGCCCCTAGATGACATGGGGTGAGTGGGAGCCCCTAGATGACATGGGGTGAGTGGGAGCCCCTAGATGACATGGGGTGAGTGGGAGCCCCTAGATGACATGGGGTGCACGGGAGCCCCTAGATGACATGGGGTGCACGAGAGCCCCTAGATTGCACAGGAGCCCCTAGATGACACAGGGTGAGTGGGAGCCCCTAGATGACACGGGGTGAGTGGGAGCCCCTATATGACATGGGGTGAGTGGGAGCCCCTAGATGACATGGGGTGAGTGGGAGCCCCTAGATGACATGGGGTGAGTGGGAGCCCCTAGATGACACGGGGTGCTCTGGGCTGCATGGGAGCCCCTAGATGACACGGGGTGCTCTGGGGTGCACGGGAGCCCCTAGATGACACGGGGTGCTCTGAAGATTGCATGGGAGCCCCTAGATGACACGGGGTGAGTGGGAGTCCCTAGATGACAGGGGGTGAGTGGGAGCCGCTAGATGACACGGGGTGAGTGGGAGCCCCTAGATGACATGGGGTGAGTGGGAGCCGCTAGATGACACGGGGTGAGTGGGAGCCGCTAGATGACACGGGGTGAGTGGGAGCCGCTAGATGACACGGGGTGAGTGGGAGCCCCTAGATGACACGGGGTGAGTGGGAGCCCCTAGATGACATGGGGTGAGTGGGAGCCCCTAGATGACACGGGGTGAGTGGGAGCCCCTAGATGACACGGGGTGAGTGGGAGCCCCTAGATGACATGGGGTGAGTGGGAGCCCCTAGATGACATGGGGTGAGTGGGAGCCCCTAGATGACATGGGGTGAGTGGGAGCCCCTAGATGACATGGGGTGAGTGGGAGCCCCTAGATGACACGGGGTGAGTGGGAGCCCCTAGATGACACGGGGTGAGTGGGAGCCCCTAGATGACACGGGGTGAGTGGGAGCCCCTAGATGACATGGGGTGAGTGGGAGCCCCTAGATGACATGGGGTGAGTGGGAGCCCCTAGATGACATGGGGTGAGTGGGAGCCCCTAGATGACACGGGGTGAGTGGGAGCCCCTAGATGACACGGGGTGAGTGGGAGCCCCTAGATGACATGGGGTGAGTGGGAGCCCCTAGATGACATGGGGTGAGTGGGAGCCCCTAGATGACATGGGGTGAGTGGGAGCCCCTAGATGACACGGGGTGCTCTGGGGTGCACGGGAGCCCCTAGATGACATGGGGTGCACGAGAGCCCCTAGATTGCACAGGAGCCCCTAGATGACACAGGGTGAGTGGGAGCCCCTAGATGACACGGGGTGAGTGGGAGCCCCTATATGACATGGGGTGAGTGGGAGCCCCTAGATGACATGGGGTGAGTGGGAGCCCCTAGATGACATGGGGTGAGTGGGAGCCCCTAGATGACACGGGGTGCTCTGGGCTGCATGGGAGCCCCTAGATGACACGGGGTGCTCTGGGATGCACGGGAGCCCCTAGATGACACGGGGTGCTCTGAAGATTGCATGGGAGCCCCTAGATGACACGGGGTGCTCTGGGCTGCATGGGAGCCCCTAGATGACACGGGGTGCTCTGAAGATTGCATGGGAGCCCCTAGATGACACGGGGTGAGTGGGAGTCCCTAGATGACAGGGGGTGAGTGGGAGCCGCTAGATGACACGGGGTGAGTGGGAGCCCCTAGATGACATGGGGTGAGTGGGAGCCGCTAGATGACACGGGGTGAGTGGGAGCCGCTAGATGACACGGGGTGCACAGGAGCCAATAGATGACACAGGGGTGAGTGGGAGCCCCTAGATGACACGGGGTGAGTGGGAGCCCCTAGATTGCACAGGAGCCCCTAGATGACACGGGGTGAGTGGGAGCCCCTAGATGACACGGGGCGAGTGGGAGCCCCTAGATGACACGGGGCGAGTGGGAGCCCCTAGATGACATGGGGCGAGTGGGAGCCGCTAGATGACATGGGGCGAGTGGGAGCCGCTAGATGACATGGGGTGCTCTGGGGTGCACGGGAGCCCCTAGATGACATGGGGTGAGTGGGAGCCCCTAGATGACACGGGGTGAGTGGGAGTCCCTAGATGGCACGGGGTGCACGAGAGCCCCTAGATTGCACAGGAGCCCCTAGATGACACGGGGTGAGTGGGAGCCCCTAGATGACACGGGGTGAGTGGGAGCCCCTAGATGACACGGGGTGAGTGGGAGCCCCTAGATGACACGGGGTGCTCTGGGATGCACGGGAGCCCCTAGATGACACGGGGTGGTCTGGGGTGCACGGGAGCCCCTAGATGACACGGGGTGGTCTGGGGTGCACGGGAGCCCCTAGATTGCATGGGAGCCCCTAGATGACACGGGGTGAGTGGGAGCCCCTAGATTGCACAGGAGCCCTTAGATGACACAGGGGGGCACAGGAGCCCCTAGATGACACGGGGTGAGTGGGAGCCCCTAGGTGACACGGGGTGAGTGGGAGCCGCTAGATGACACGGGGTGAGTGGGAGCCCCTAGATGACACGGGGTGAGTGGGAGCCCCTAGATGACACGGGGTGAGTGGGAGCCCCTAGATGACACGGGGTGCACAGGAGCCCCTAGATGACACGGGGTGCACAGGAGCCCCTAGATGACACGGGGTGAGTGGGAGCCCCTAGATGACATGGGGTGAGTGGGAGCCCCTAGATGACACGGGGTGAGTGGGAGCCCCTAGATGACACGGGGTGCACAGGAGCCCCTAGATGACACGGGGTGCACAGGAGCCCCTAGATGACACAGGGTGAGTGGGAGTCCCTAGATGACACGGGGTGAGTGGGAGCCCCTAGATGACACGGGGTGCTCTGGGGTGCACGGGAGCCCCTAGATGACACGGGCTGCGTGGGAGCCCCTAGATGACACGGGGTGCTCTGGGCTGCATGGGAGCCCCTAGATGACACAGGGTGCTCTGGGGTGCACGGGAGCCCCTAGATGACACGGGGTGAGTGGGAGCCCCTAGATGACACGGGGTGAGTGGGAGCCCCTAGATGACACGGGGTGGTCTGGGCTGCACGGGAGCCCCTAGATGACACGGGGTGGTCTGGGGTGCACGGGAGCCCCTAGATTGCATGGGAGCCCCTAGATGACACGGGGTGAGTGGGAGACGCTAGATGACACGGGGTGAGTGGGAGCCGCTAGATGACACGGGGTGAGTGGGAGCCCCTAGATGACATGGGGTGAGTGGGAGCCGCTAGATGACACGGGGTGCACAGGAGCCCCTAGATGACATGGGGTGCTCTGGGGTGCACGGGAGCCCCTAGATTGCATGGGAGCCCCTAGATGACACAGGGTGAGTGGGAGCCCCTAGATGACACGGGGTGAGTGGGAGCCCCTAGATGACACAGGGTGAGTGGGAGCCCCTAGATGACACGGGGTGAGTGGGAGACGCTAGATGACACGGGGTGAGTGGGAGCCCCTAGATGACACGGGGTGAGTGGGAGCCCCTAGATGACACGGGGTGAGTGGGAGCCCCTAGATGACACGGGGTGAGTGGGAGCCCCTAGATGACACGGGGGGCACAGGAGCCGCTAGATGACACGGGGTGCTCTTGGATAATTGGACCCTATATGGGGGAAGGGAGGGATAATTGGACCCTATATGGGGGAAGGGAGGGATAATTGAACCCTATATGGGGGAGGGAGGGGTAATTGGACCCTATATGGGGGAAGGGAGGGATAATTGGACCCTATATGGGGGAGGGAGGGGTAATTGGACCCTATATGGGGGAAGGGAGGGATAATTGGACCCTATATGGGGGAGGGAGGGATAATTGTTCCCTGTATGGGGAAAGGGAGGGATAATTGGACCCTATATGGGGGAGGGAGGGGTAATTGGACCCTATATGGGGGAAGGGAGGGATCATTGGACCCTATATGGGGGAAGGGAGGGATAATTGGACCCTATATGGGGGAGGGAGGGATAATTGGACCCTATATGGGGGAAGGGAGGGATCATTGGACCCTATATGGGGGAAGGGAGGGATAATTGGACCCTATATGGGGGAAGGGAGGGATCATTGGACCCTATATGGGGGAAGGGAGGGATAATTGTTCCCTGTATGGGGAAAGGGAGGGATAATTGGACCCTATATGGGGGAGGGAGGGGTAATTGGACCCTATATGGGGGAAGGGAGGGATAATTGGACCCTATATGGGGGGGAAGGGAGGGATAATTGGACCCTATATGGGGGAAGGGAGGGATAATTGGACCCTATATGGGGGAAGGGAGGGATAATTGGACCCTATATGGGGGAGGGAGGGATAATTGTTCCCTGTATGGGGAAAGGGAGGGATAATTGGACCCTATATGGGGGAGGGAGGGGTAATTGGACCCTATATGGGGGAAGGGAGGGATCATTGGACCCTATATGGGGGAAGGGAGGGATAATTGGACCCTATATGGGGGAAGGGAGGGATAATTGGACCCTATATGGGGGGGAAGGGAGGGATAATTGGACCCTATATGGGGGAAGGGAGGGATAATTGGACCCTATATGGGGAAATCTCTGACCTTCGCTGTTTTTCCCTCCAGCACCAGGAGGCGCTCCTTTATTCTGGACCCTTCCAGGGACTTGTACTACGCCTGGATCACCGTCATGGTCCTTCCCGTCACCTACAACTGGGTCATCATCATCTGCAGGTAATGAGGAGCTCATGGACACTTCCCGACGTTCTCAAGAGCTTTGCCAAGATATAAATCCAAATTCCACCAATCGCAGAGCCACTGGTCTCGGCTCAGAAGATAATGATAGGTGGGCGGCACCCAATGTAAATGGGAGGAGGATGACAACCTTTCAGGGCCCTGACCCCCCGGGAGGGAACTTGAGAAAGGTGGTTAAGCCGAGGACCGAATTTTACCACAATTAACTGGGAAACGTATTGACTCGAGTATAAGCCTAGGGTGCCCATCTGCATGCCTCACTGTGCCCACCCCTCACTGTGCCTCACTGTGCCAATGCCTCTCTGTGCCCATGCCTCACTGTGCCTGTGCCTCACTGTGCCCATGCCTCACTGTGCCAATGCCTCTCTGTGCCCATGCCTCACTGTGCCTCACTGTGCCTGTGCCTCACTGTGCCCATGCCTCACTTTGCCTCACTGTGCCCATGCCTCACTGTGCCCATGACTTACTGTGCCCGTGCCTCACTGTGCCCATGACTTACTGTGCCCGTGCCTCACTGTGCCCATGACTAGACTGACGTTTCACATGGGAGTCTATGGAAGGGGTGCCCGGATTTGAAAAATCGGTGCTCCCCGGCCGTAGGTCCCCTAAACAACAAACTTTGCACCCTTGTAGAGGAGAACTGGGGCTACATGTGTGCCAAGTTCCGGGTCCAGGGGATCTACAACCAGCCGATACAGGGCACAACCAACCTTGGGCCCGTGCTATGGCCGAATGACAGTCACAGCGCAGACCTCAAATGGGTAATTTTTCTCCTTCATTGATGTATGCTGATGAGGTGGCACTGATAAGGCAACACTGTTGGGCACTGATAGGCGGCACTGATAGGTGGCACTGGGAGGTGGCAGTGATGGGCACTGATCGACCGTTTTAAATTTTGTTATAACATTTTTCAAACGGGTAATTTTTCTCCTTCATTGATGTACGCTGATAAGGTGGCACTGATGAGCACCGATGGGCTGCATTGATGGGCACCAATAAGGTGGCACTGGTGGGCACTGATAGGCGGCACTGGTGGGTGGCAGTGATAGCTGGCAGTAATGGGCACTGATGGGTGGGAGTGATGGGCACTGATGGGTTGGCAGTGATGGGCACTGATTGACCGTTTTATATTTTGTTATAGAATTTTACAATCAGTGCCCATCACTGCCAACCCATCAGTGCCCATTACTGCCAGCTATCACTGCCACCCACCAGTGCCGCCTATCAGTGCCCACAAGTGTCGCCTTATTGGTGCCCATCAGTACAGCCTCATCAGCGTACATCAACGAAGGAGAAAAATTACTTGTTTGCAACATTTTATAACAAAATACAATGGGCCAGATTCTCAGTCAGCGGCGTAAATGTAGGCAGGCGTAGCGTATCGTAGTTACGCTACGCCGCCGCAACTTAGAGAGGCAAGTGCTGTATTCACAAAGCACTTGCGTCTAAAGTTGCAGCGGCGTAGCGTAAATGTGCCGGCGTAAGCGCGCCTAATTCAAATGAGGAACAGGGGGGCGTGTTTTATGTAAACTAAGCATGACCCCACGTAAATTACGCTTTTATCGAACGGCGCATGCGCGCGCACGCTCAGCATCACGTCGAATTTTCAAATTAAATTACGCCTGCTCAATGCCTAGACGACGTGAACGCAACTTACATCCGGCCCCATTCCCGGACGACTTACGCAAACGACGTAAAATCAGACGCGGTTCGTACGTTTCCGACGTCCATACCTAACATGACTTACCCCTGCTTTACGAGGGGTAACTTTTTTACGCCGGCGTATGTCTTACGTAAATGACGTATCTTGATGCGCCGGGCGCATGTACGTGAATCGGCGTATCTAGCTCATTAGCATATTCGGCGCGGAAATCTACGGAAGCACCACCTAGCGGCCAGCGTAAATATGCACCCTAAGATACGACGGTGTAAGAGACTCACGCCGCTCGTATCTTAGCCGAATTTATGCAGAACTGATTGTAAGAAAAAGGCGCATAGATACGACAGCTAACATTTGGACTTACGACAGCGTACATGGCGCTACGCCGTCGTGAGTCCTTTAAGAATCTGGGCCACTGCATTTATTTTTAATTCAGCCTTATTTTTTTTACAAAGAATAAAAACGCGCAGAGGTGATCAAATATCACCAAATGAAATCTCTGGCCCGGATTCAGAGAGCAATTGCGCCTGCGTAACCATAGTTACGCAGCGCAATTGCTGACTTGCTCCGGCGTTACGAATGCTCCTGATTCATGAACATCGTAACGCCGACTGCAGCCTAAAATCTGCGTGGCATAAGGCTCTTATGCCACGCATATCTTAGGCTGCATTCTTGCGATGGCCGCTAGGGGGCGCTCCCATTGTGCTCAGCGTATAGTATGAAAATTGCATACTAACACCGATTCACAATGTTGCGCGAGCCCGAGTTACATCGTTTCCGTACGTCGTCTTTAGCATTGGCTGCCCCTACTATTAGAAGGGGCAGCCTTACGCTAAAGTATACCCGTCGTTCCCGCGTTGCGATATTTGAAATCTACGCCGTTTGCGTAAGTGATTCGTGGATGGCGCTGGACGCCATTCATGTTCACTTGGAAGCAAAGGACGTCCTTGCGACGTCATTTGCCGCAATGCACGTCGGGAAAGTTTCCCGACGGAGCATGCGCTCTACGCTCGGCGCGGGAGCGCGCCTAATTTAAATGATTCCCGCCCCCTACGGGATCATTTAAATAGCGCGCGCTTACGCCGGGCATTTTGCCGGCGCGCCCACGTAATTTACGGAGCTACTGCTCCGTGAATCAAGGGCAGCGCAGTAAATTTGCGGGGGCGCAGGGCAAAAACGTTGCCCTGCGCCTCCGTAAAAAAAGCGCAATTGTACCTGAATCTATCCCACTGTTGCCTATCAGTAGACATGTGCAATTAGTTTTTTAATGAATTTTCCGAATTTTCATATTTCCGAATTTCGGAAATTCTGAATTTCCAAATTCTGAATTTCCGAAATTCTGAAATTTTGAAAATACGAAAATAAAATTTTTCGAAAATTGAAAAAATTCGAAATTTCAGAAAAAATTATAACATTTTCATTTGGGTACAGTGTAGTATGACCGCGCAATTGTCATTCAAAGTCTGACGGCGCTGAAAGCTGAAAATTGGCCTGGGCAGGAGGCGAGGGGAGGGGGGGGGGAGTTAAGTGGCCGGTAAGCAAGGGGTTAAAAAATAAAAGCAGCGAGTTCTTTCTTAGTCGCCCTGATGATGCCGATCGCTCTGTACTTCTCCCGCCAGGTCCTGTTTCTCAGAGCTGCAGTACGACTACCTGAGCGTCTGGCTGAGCCTGGACTACCTGTGTGATATCCTCTACATCCTGGACATCGTCATCAACTTCCATACAGGTCTGAGGAGCGCCGCGACGTCGTATATTGTATATATCTTCTGCCTGATCCATAATGTCACGTCGTATATTGTATATATCTTCTGCCTGATCCATAATGCGCCGCGACGTCGTATATTGTATATATCTTCTGCCTGATCCATAATGCCACGTCGTATATTGTATATATCTTCTGCCTGATCCATAATGCCACGTCGTATATTGTATATATCTTCTGCCTGATCCATAATGTCACGTCGTATATTGTATATATCTTCTGCCCGATCCATAATGCCACGTCGTATATTGTATATATATCTTCTGCCTGATCCATAATGCCACGTCGTATATTGTATATATCTCTGCCTGATCCATAATGTCACGTCGTATATTGTATATATCTTCTGCCTGATCCATAATGTCACGTCGTATATTGTATATACCCTGTTTCTCCGAAAATAAGCCCTACCCCGAAAATAAGACCTAGCGTGAGTTTCTGGGATTGCTGCAATATAAGCCCTACCCCAAAAATAAGCCCTAGTTAAAGTCCTTGTAAAAACATGTAATCCGTTCTGTAAAAAGATTATATAATGTGCAGTGTGTCTTCCTTTTGTAACTTTATTGTGGAAAATACCTTATTTACACCACTGCTGGGCACTCACGTGACCCGCCGGAGCTCTTCTCCTCTCCTCCCGGCTGATGTCAGCTGTTTTTTTTTTCACTAAAACTTTATTAAGCCCCTACCCACTGCAGTACTCAGAGTGGGGCTGACGTCATTGGGGATCTTGGGCCCCTCCCTCTGCAGTATTTGGAGTAGGGAAGAAGAGCTCCAGCGGGTCACGTGAGCGGCAAGCGGCACTGTAAGTAAGGTATTTTCCACAAGGAGACACACTGCACATGATATTATCTTTTTACAGAACGGATTACAACATTTTCTAAGGTCTTTAAACAAAGGTTTATTTTTGGGATTACAGAATTTCACAATGCTGACTCCAGAGCTGACAGGGGGAGAAACTTTTTTTGTACATACCATGAATAAATAAGACATCCCCTGAAAATAAGCCCTAGTGTGTTTTTTGTAGCCAGAATTAATATAAGACCCGGTCTTAATTTCGGGGAAACACGGTATCTTCTGCCTGATCCATAATGCGACGTCGTATATTGTATATATCGTCTGCCTGATCCATAATGCGACGTCGTATATTGTATATATCTTCTGCCCGATCCATAATGTCACGTCGTATATTGTATATATCTTCTGCCTGATCCATAATGCCACGTCGTATATTGTATATATCTTCTGCCTGATCCATAATGTCACGTCGTATATTGTATATATCTTCTGCCTGATCCATAATGCCACGTCGTATATTGTATATATCTTCTGCCTGATCCATAATGTCACGTCGTATATTGTATATATCTTCTGCCTGATCCATAATGCGACATGGTATATTGTATATATCTTCTGCCTGATCCATAATGCGACGTCGTATATTGTATATATCTTCTGCCTGATCCATAATGTCACGTCGTATATTGTATATATCTTCTGCCTGATCCATAATGCGACATGGTATATTGTATATATCTTCTGCCTGATCCATAATGCGACGTCGTATATTGTATATATCTTCTGCCTGATCCATAATGCGACGTCGTATATTGTATATATCTTCTGCCTGATCCATAATGCGACGTCGTATATTGTATATATCTTCTGCCCGATCCATAATGCCACGTCGTATATTGTATATATCGTCTGCCTGACCCATAATGTCACGTCGTATATTGTATATATCTTCTGCCTGATCCATAATGTCACGTCGTATATTGTATATATATCTTCTGCCCGATCCATAATGCAACGTCGTATATTGTATATATCTTCTGCCTGACCCATAATGTCACGTCGTATATTGTATATATCTTCTGCCTGATCCATAATGCGACGTCGTATATTGTATATATCTTCTGCCTGATCCATAATGCGACGTCGTATATTGTATATATCTTCTGCCTGATCCATAATGTCACGTCGTATATTGTATATATCTTCTGCCTGATCCATAATGCGACGTCGTATATTGTATATATCGTCTGCCTGACCCATAATGTCACGTCGTATATTGTATATATCTCTGTCTGATCCATAATGTCACGTCGTATATTGTATATATCTTCTGCCTGATCCATAATGTCACGTCGTATATTGTATATATCTTCTGCCTGATCCATAATGTCACGTCGTATATTGTATATATCTTCTGCCTGATCCATAATGCGACGTCGTATATTGTATATATCTTCTGCCTGATCCATAATGCGACGTCGTATATTGTATATATCTTCTGCCTGATCCATAATGTCACGTCGTATATTGTATATATCTTCTGCCTGATCCATAATGCGACGTCGTATATTGTATATATCTTCTGCCTGATCCATAATGCGACGTCGTATATTGTATATATCTTCTGCCTGACCCATAATGTCACGTCGTATATTGTATATATCTTCTGCCTGATCCATAATGCGACGTTGTATATTGTATATATCTTCTGCCTGACCCATAATGTCACGTCGTATATTGTATATATCGTCTGCCTGACCCATAATGCGACGTTGTATATTGTAGATATCTTCTGCCTGATCCATAATGTCACGTCGTATATTGTATATATCTTCTGCCTGATCCATAATGTCACGTCGTATATTGTATATATCGTCTGCCTGATCCATAATGTCACGTCGTATATTGTATATATCTTCTGCCTGATCCATAATGTCACGTCGTATATTGTATATATCTTCTGCCTGATCCATAATGTCACGTCGTATATTGTATATATCTTCTGCCTGATCCATAATGCCACGTCGTATATTGTATATATCTTCTGTCTGATCCATAATGCGACGTCGTATATTGTATATATCGTCTGCCTGACCCATAATGTCACGTCGTATATTGTATATATCTCTGTCTGATCCATAATGTCACGTCGTATATTGTATATATCTTCTGCCTGATCCATAATGCGACGTTGTATATTGTATATATCTCTGTCTGATCCATAATGTCACGTCGTATATTGTATATATCTTCTGCCTGATCCATAATGTCACGTCGTATATTGTATATATCTTCTGCCTGATCCATAATGTCACGTCGTATATTGTATATATCTTCTGCCTGATCCATAATGCGACGTCGTATATTGTATATATCTTCTGCCTGATCCATAATGCGACGTCGTATATTGTATATATCTTCTGCCTGATCCATAATGCGACGTCGTATATTGTATATATCTTCTGCCTGATCCATAATGCGACGTCGTATATTGTATATATCTCTGTCTGATCCATAATGTCACGTCGTATATTGTATATATCTTCTGCCTGACCCATAATGCCACGTCGTATATTGTATATATCTTCTGCCTGATCCATAATGTCACGTCGTATATTGTATATATCGTCTGCCTGACCCATAATGTCACGTCGTATATTGTATATATCTCTGCCTGATCCATAATGCGACGTTGTATATTGTATATATCGTCTGCCTGATCCATAATGTCACGTCGTATATTGTATATATCTTCTGCCTGATCCATAATGTCACGTCGTATATTGTATATATCTTCTGCCTGACCCATAATGTCACGTCGTATATTGTATATATCGTCTGCCTGACCCATAATGCCACGTCGTATATTGTATATATCTTCTGTCTGATCCATAATGTCACGTCGTATATTGTATATATCTTCTGCCTGATCCATAATGCGACGTTGTATATTGTATATATCTTCTGCCTGATCCATAATGCGACGTCGTATATTGTATATATCTTCTGCCTGATCCATAATGCCACGTCGTATATTGTATATATATCTTCTGCCTGACCCATAATGTCACGTCGTATATTGTATATATCGTCTGCCTGATCCATAATGTCACGTCGTATATTGTATATATCTTCTGCCTGATCCATAATGTCACGTCGTATATTGTATATATCTTCTGTCTGATCCATAATGTCACGTCGTATATTGTATATATCTTCTGCCTGATCCATAATGCCACGTCGTATATTGTATATATCTTCTGCCTGATCCATAATGTCACGTCGTATATTGTATATATCTTCTGCCTGATCCATAATGCGACGTCGTATATTGTATATATATCTTCTGCCTGATCCATAATGTCACGTCGTATATTGTATATATCTTCTGCCTGATCCATAATGCCACGTCGTATATTGTATATATCTTCTGGCTGATCCATAATGTCACGTCGTATATTGTATATATCTTCTGCCCGATCCATAATGCCACGTCGTATATTGTATATATCTTCTGCCCGATCCATAATGTCACGTCGTATATTGTATATATCTTCTGCCTGATCCATAATGCGACGTCGTATATTGTATATATCTTCTGCCTGATCCATAATGCCACGTCGTATATTGTATATATCGTCTGCCTGACCCATAATGTCACGTCGTATATTGTATATATCTCTGTCTGATCCATAATGCGACGTCGTATATTGTATATATCTCTGTCTGATCCATAATGCGACGTCGTATATTGTATATATCTTCTGTCTGATCCATAATGCCACGTCGTATATTGTATATATCTCTGTCTGATCCATAATGTCACGTCGTATATTGTATATATCTTCTGCCCGATCCATAATGCGACGTCGTATATTGTATATATCTTCTGCCTGATCCATAATGTCACGTCGTATATTGTATATATCGTCTGCCTGACCCATAATGTCACGTCGTATATTGTATATATCTTCTGTCTGATCCATAATGTCACGTCGTATATTGTATATATCTTCTGTCTGATCCATAATGTCACGTCGTATATTGTATATATCTTCTGCCTGATCCATAATGTCACGTCGTATATTGTATATATCTTCTGTCTGATCCATAATGTCACGTCGTATATTGTATATATCGTCTGCCTGATCCATAATGTCACGTCGTATATTGTATATATCTTCTGCCTGATCCATAATGTCACGTCGTATATTGTATATATCTTCTGCCTGATCCATAATGCGACGTCGTATATTGTATATATCTTCTGTCTGATCCATAATGCGACGTCGTATATTGTATATATCTTCTGCCTGATCCATAATGTCACGTCGTATATTGTATATATCTTCTGCCTGACCCATAATGTCACGTCGTATATTGTATATATCTTCTGCCTGACCCATAATGCGACGTCGTATATTGTATATATATCTTCTGCCTGATCCATAATGCGACGTCGTATATTGTATATATCTTCTGCCTGATCCATAATGTCACGTCGTATATTGTATATATCGTCTGCCTGACCCATAATGTCACGTCGTATATTGTATATATCTTCTGTCTGATCCATAATGTCACGTCGTATATTGTATATATCTTCTGCCTGATCCATAATGCGACGTTGTATATTGTATATATCTTCTGCCTGATCCATAATGCGACGTTGTATATTGTATATATCTTCTGCCTGATCCATAATGTCACGTCGTATATTGTATATATCTTCTGCCTGATCCATAATGCGACGTCGTATATTGTATATATATCTTCTGCCTGATCCATAATGCGACGTCGTATATTGTATATATCTTCTGCCTGATCCATAATGTCACGTCGTATATTGTATATATCTTCTGCCTGATCCATAATGTCACGTCGTATATTGTATATATCTTCTGCCCGATCCATAATGTCACGTCGTATATTGTATATATCTTCTGCCTGATCCATAATGCGACGTCGTATATTGTATATATCTTCTGCCTGACCCATAATGTCACGTCGTATATTGTATATATCGTCTGCCTGATCCATAATGCGACGTCGTATATTGTATATATCTTCTGTCTGATCCATAATGCGCCGCGACGTTGTATATTGTATATATCTTCTGCCTGATCCATAATGCGACGTCGTATATTGTATATATCTTCTGCCTGATCCATAATGCCACGTCGTATATTGTATATATCTTCTGCCTGATCCATAATGCCACGTCGTATATTGTATATATCTTCTGCCTGACCCATAATGTCACGTCGTATATTGTATATATCTTCTGCCTGACCCATAATGCGACGTCGTATATTGTATATATCTTCTGCCCGATCCATAATGCGACGTCGTATATTGTAGATATCTTCTGCCTGATCCATAATGTCACGTCGTATATTGTATATATCTTCTGCCTGATCCATAATGCCACGTCGTATATTGTATATATCTTCTGCCTGACCCATAATGTCACGTCGTATATTGTATATATCTTCTGCCTGACCCATAATGCGACGTCGTATATTGTATATATCTTCTGCCCGATCCATAATGTCACGTCGTATATTGTATATATCTTCTGCCTGATCCATAATGCGACGTCGTATATTGTATATATATCTTCTGCCTGATCCATAATGCAACGTCGTATATTGTATATATCTTCTGCCCGATCCATAATGTCACGTCGTATATTGTATATATCTTCTGCCTGATCCATAATGTCACGTCGTATATTGTATATATCTTCTGCCTGATCCATAATGTCACGTCGTATATTGTATATATCTTCTGCCTGATCCATAATGCGACGTCGTATATTGTATATATATCTTCTGCCTGATCCATAATGTCACGTTGTATATTGTATATATCTTCTGCCTGATCCATAATGTCACGTCGTATATTGTATATATCTTCTGGCTGATCCATAATGCGACGTCGTATATTGTATATATCTTCCGCCTGACCCATAATGCAACGTCGTATATTGTATATATATTCTGCCTGATCCATAATGCCACGTCGTATATTGTATATATCTTCTGCCCGATCCATAATGCCACGTCGTATATTGTATATATTTTCTGTCTGATCCATAATGACACGTCGTATATTGTATATATATCTTCTGCCCGATCCATAATGCCACGTCGTATATTGTATATATCTTCTGCCTGATCCATAATGACACGTCGTATATTGTATATATATATTCTGCCTGATCCATAATGCCACGTCGTATATTGTATATATCTTCTGCCCGATCCATAATGCCACGTCGTATATTGTATATATTTTCTGTCTGATCCATAATGACACGTCGTATATTGTATATATATCTTCTGCCCGATCCATAATGCCACGTCGTATATTGTATATATCTTCTGCCCGATCCATAATGCCACGTCGTATATTGTATATATTTTCTGTCTGATCCATAATGACACGTCGTATATTGTATATATATCTTCTGCCCGATCCATAATGCCACGTCGTATATTGTATATATTTTCTGTCTGATCCATAATGCCACGTCGTATATTGTATATATCTTCTGCCTGATCCATAATGTCACGTCGTATATTGTATATATCTTCTGCCTGATCCATAATGCCACGTCGTATATTGTATATATTTTCTGTCTGATCCATAATGACACGTCGTATATTGTATATATCTTCCGCCTGACCCATAATGCAACGTCGTATATTGTATATATATTCTGCCTGATCCATAATGCCACGTCGTATATTGTATATATCTTCTGCCCGATCCATAATGCCACGTCGTATATTGTATATATTTTCTGTCTGATCCATAATGACACGTCGTATATTGTATATATATCTTCTGCCCGATCCATAATGCCACGTCGTATATTGTATATATCTTCTGCCTGATCCATAATGACACGTCGTATATTGTATATATATCTTCTGCCTGATCCATAATGACACGTCGTATATTGTATATATCTTCTGTCTGATCCATAATGTCACGTCGTATATTGTATATATCTTCTGCCTGATCCATAATGTCACGTCGTATATTGTATATATCTTCTGCCTGATCCATACACACAATCCCCCCGATATTATCTAAAGCCTCGCACGCACCATCGCACTTCCAGCCGACTTTTCCGTGGATTTTTCTCCGAAGGGGGCGTTGGCAGGGCAGGACATCCGGAATTATGGGGCCCCTTACACCGCTTCAGGCATGGGCCTCCTGGAGCAGAGAACCGGGGGGGGGGGGGGATGTGGGTGCTGCCGCCTCAAATTGAGAAGCGGGGGGGGGGGTGTGCCACCACGAATTGACGAATTGGGTGGTTGCACCGGGGACCCCTTACAAAAAAAAAAAAAAATTGTTATATATATATATATATATATATATATATATACATATATATATATATATATATATATATATATATATATATATATATAAAAAAGGTGGGGACCCTTTAATAAAAAGAAAAAAGAAATAAAAAAATATATATTTAAAAAAAAATTGTATATATATATTAAAAAAGAGGGTGGGGGGTTGCCATCCTGGCCCTGGGGATCTCCAGGCCCTTTAATAAAATAAAAAAAATATAAGAAATAAAAAGATATATATATATATATAAAAAAAAGGGGGGGGGGGGTTGCCATCCGGGGGCCCCTTAGAAAAAAAATTCTAAAAAAAAAAAGATTAAAAAAAAAGGGGGTTGCCATCCGGGCCCCTGGGGACCTCTGGACCCTTTAATAAAAATAAAAATAAATAAAAAAATATATAGAAATAAAAAAAAATTATAAAAAAAGTGGGGGGGGGGGGGGTTGCCATCCGGGGGCCCCTTACAAAAAAAAATTATGAAAAAAAATATAAAAAAAGGGGGTTGCCATCCGGGGCCCTGAGGACCTCTGGACCCTTTAATAAAAATAAAAAGAAATAAAAAAATATATAGAAATAAAAAAAAAATTATAAAAAAAGTGGGGGGGGGGGGGGGTTGCCATCCGGGGGCCCCTTACAAAAAAAAATTATGAAAAAAAAATATATAAAAAAAGGGGGTTGCCATTCGGGGCCCTGAGGACCTCTGGACCCTTTAATAAAAATAAAAAGAAATAAAAAAATATATAGAAATTAAAAAAAAATTATAAAAAAAGGGGGGGGGGGGTTGCCATCCGGGGGCCCCTTACAAAAAAAATTTAAAAAAATAATTAAAAAAAAGGGGGTTGCCATCCGGGCCCCTGGGGACCTCTGGACCCTTTAATAAAAATAAAAAGAAATAAAAAAATATATAGAAATAAAAAAAAAATAAAAAAAAGGGGGGGGGTTGCCATCCGGGGGCCCCTTACAAAAAAAATTCTAAAAAAAAAAAGATTAAAAAAAGGGGGTTGCCATCTGGGCCCCTGGGGACCTCTGGACCCTTTAATAAAAATAAAAATAAATAAAAAAATATATAGAACAAAAATTCATTTTTATATATACATATATATATATATATATATAAATAAAAGGGGGGTTGCCATCCGGGGACCTCTGAACCCTTTAATAAAAAGATAAAAAAGATATATAAAAAAATATATATAAAACATTTTTTTTATATATAAATAAAAAAAAGGGGGGGTTGCCATTCAGGGCCCTGGGGACCTCCGGGCCCTTTAATCAAAACAAAACAAAAAAAAGTATATATTTTTTTATGAAAAAAAAAAAGGGGGGGGGGTTGCCATCCGGGGCCCCTTACAAAAAAATTATATATATATATATATATATATATATATATATATATATAATATAAAAAAAGGGGGGTTGCCATCCGGGCCCCTGGGGACCTGTACTGTCTGTACCCCCACCTGATGGCGGCCCTGGGCATTGGCCGTGAGCTTGCTGCATACACGCGGCAGAACATTTTCAGCCAACATTCACCAAACCCACGTGGTTTTTCAACTCTTTACCGCCACCCTTTGGGCAACTTCTGCTATTGTTGTCTGTTTTAGCATTGGTTCTGAGCATGCGTGTTTGTACTTTGGATTTTAGTCCGACGGATTTGCGTACACACGATCGGATAATCCGCCGCACAACACATGTTTTGTCGGAAAATGCGAGAGCATGCACAGCCGACATTTTGTTGTCAGAAATTCCGACAACAATTGTCTGATTGGAGCGTACAGACGGTCGGATTGTCCGCTAAAACAGGTCCGTCTGAGGTTAGTTACCAAAAAGTCAGATCGTGGGCCGGATTCAGAAAGAAGATACGATGGCGTATCTCCTGATACGCCGTCGTATCTCTGAGTTCCGACGGTCGTATCTATGCGCCTGATTCATAGAATCAGTTGCGCATAGATATCCCTAAGATCCGCCAGGTGTAATTGTCTTACCCCGTCAGATCCTAGGCTGCAATTTCAGGCCGGCCGCTAGGTGGCGCTTCCGTATTTTTACGCGAGGAATATGCAAATGAGGATTTACGCTGATTCAGAAACGAACGACCGCCCGGCGCTTTTCTTTTACGTCGTTTGCGTTCGGCTTTTTCCGGCGTATAGTTACCCCTGCTATATAAGGGTTATGTGCGGCGTATCCTATGTTAAGTATGGCCGTCCTTCCCGCGCCGAGTTTTGAAATTTTACGTCGTTTGCTTAAGTCGTTCGCGAATACGGCTGGACGTAATTTACGTTCACGTCGAAAGCAATGACGTCCTTGCGACGTCATTTAGAGCAATGCACACTGGGATATTTTACGGACGGCGCATGCGCCGTTCAAATAAAACGTCAAAAAACGCGGGGTCAACACAAATTTCACTAAAACACGCCCCCTACATCCACATTTGAATTACGCGGCCTTAGGCCGCAAAACACATACGTTACGCCGCCGTAACTAAGGGCGCAAGTTCTTTCTGAATAAAGAACTCGCGCCCAAAGTTAGAGCGGTGTAACGTATCGGAGATACGTTACGCCGGCCGGACAGATACGCCATTGTATCTGAATCCGGCCCCGTGTGTATGGGCCTTAAAGGCCTGTACACATGATCAGACTTTTTGGTAACAAACCTCAGACGGACCTGTTTTAGCGGACAATCCGACCGTCTGTACGCTCCATCGGACAAACTTTTTCGTTTTTTTTTTTTTTCATCGGACAAATGTTGGCTGCGAGAACAGACAAACTTAGGGGAGCATAGGGAGCATTTGCGCGAGTACAAGTACTCGCGCAAATGCTCAGTATCGGTCCCGATACTAGTATCGGTATCGGGAAAACCCTAGTTTGGTATAATGTGGTATAGGGGCAGTCTAGGTTTGGAATAAGTGCTATATAGAGCGCGGTATAGATTGGGTACACTTGGGGCTAGATTCAGCATTGATTTACGCCAGCGTATCTATAGATACGCCGCGTAAATTCAAATCTGCGCCGGCGTATCTTCTTTCTGTATTCAGAAAGCAAGATACAACGGAATTAGGCTAAGATCGGACTGGCGTAAGTCTCTTACACCATCGTATCTTAGGGTGCATACTTACGCTGGCTGCTAGGTGGCGCATCCTTCGTTTTTGGCGTAGAATATGCAAATTACCTAGATACGCCGATTCACAAACGTACGTGCGTCCGGCGGAATTTTTTACGTCGTTTGCGTAAGGCTTTTCCGGCGTAACGTTGCTCCTGCTTCTATGAGGCGTACGCAATGTTAAGTATGGACGTCGTTCCCGTGTCAAATTTTGCATTTTTTACGTCGTTTGCGGAAGTCGTCCGTGAATAGGGCTGGACGTAATTTACGTTCACGTCGAAACCAATACGTCCTTGCGGCGTACTTTGGAGCAATGCACACTGGGATACGTCCACGGACGGCGCATGCGCCGTTCGTTCAAAACGTCATTTACGTGGGGTCATGGTTTATTTACATAAACCACGCCCACCTCTTCACAATTTGAATTGGGCGCGCTTACGCCGGCCCATTTAACCACTTAAGGACCAGACCAATATGCTGCTACATGACCCAAGGGGTTTTTACAATTCGGCACTACGTCGCTTTAACAGACAATTGCGCGGTCATGCGACGTGGCTCCCAAACAAAATTGGCGTCCTTTTTTTCCCCACAAATAGAGCTTTCTTTTGGTGGTATTTGATCACCTCTGCGGTTTTTATTTGTTGCGCTATAAACAAAAATAGAGCGACAATTTTGAAAAAAATGCAATATTTTTTACTTTTTGCTATAATAAATATCCCCCAAAAACATATATAACATTTTTTTTTCCCTCCGTTTAGGCCGATACGTATTCTTCTACCTATTTTTGGTAAAAAAAATCGCGATAAGCGTTTATCAATTGGTTTGCGCAAAATTTATAGCGTTTACAAAATAGGGGATAGTTTTATTGCATTTTTATTAATTATTTTTTTTTTACTACTAATGGCGGCGATCAGCGATTTTTTTCGTGACTGCGACATTATGGCGGACACTTCGGACAATTTTGACACATTTTTGGGACCATTGTCATTTTCACAGCAAAAAATGCATTTAAATTGCATTGTTTATTGTGAAAATGACAGTTGCAGTTTGGGAGTTAACCACAGGGGGCGCTGTAGGAGTTAGGGTTCACCTAGTGTGTGTTTACAACTGTAGGGGGGTGTGGCTGTAGGACTCACGTCATCGATCGAGTCTCCCTATAAAATGGATCACTCGATCGATGCGCCGCCACAGTGAAGCACGGGGAAGCCGTGTTTACATACGGCGCTCCCCGTTCTTCAGCTCCGGGGAGCGATCGCGACGGGGCGGCTATAAACGAATAGCCGCGCCGTCGTCCCGGATCGCTCCCCGCGGGAATCCGCCCGCCGCATGTAGCGGGGGGGGGGGTCCCGGTCGGACCCCGACCCACATCTAGGCAGGGACGTACAGGTACGCCAATGTGCCTGTACGTGCCATTCTGCCGACGTATATCTACATGCGGCGGTCGGGAAGTGGTTAAGCTACGCCGCCGTAACTTAGGAGGCAAGTGCTTTGTGAATACAGCACTTGCCTCTCTGACTTACTGCGGCGTAGCGTAAATACGATACGCTACGCCGCCATACAAATACGCCGCCCTACCTGAATCTAGCCCTTGGTCTCCTGCTCTCAGTGGCTCAGCCCCTTTTTGGCTTGTCACTGTATTCTGATTGGAATCAACGCGTTTCAAGGGACAGAAGCTCATTTCCTCAGGAGGGCTTGGGAGAACACAACACCCGCTCAATTATACAAGGAAGAATATATTTGTCGTATTCTACAAAATATATGCTCTTCAAACTCCTCAACTCCCCCTAATACATTATACAAACTGCATGCAACAAAAGTAGAGCTGGGATGAGGGAGAGTTTTGCTCGGGGGTGGGCTTTAGATATTCAGTCCCGAAATCCTCTCCTAACAAGGCTCTCCTTTCATCTTCTTTAGGGTTCTTGAAAGAAGGGATCCTGGTGAGGGACAAGAAGCAGATCGCTCAGCTGTATCTGAGCTCCTCCAAGTTCCGTTGGGATATCCTTTCCGTGCTTCCAACTGACTTCCTTTACTTCAAGTTTGGCATCCACACTCCCGCCGTCCGAATTAACCGCTTCCTTCACGTACATCCTCTCTTCGAGGCCTTCGATCGCACAGAGACTCGAATCCCCTACCCAAACGTTTTCCGGATCTGCAAACTGATGGCCTACATCTTTGTGGTCATCCACTGGAACAGTTGCGTTTATTTTGCCCTGTCCAGCTACATCGGCTTTGGCAAGGACCAGTGGGTGTACCCCAACATCTCTGACCCGGAATTTGCCAGGCTGGGGCGTCAATATCTCTACAGCTTCTACTTCTCCACCCTCATCCTCACCACTGTGGGGGACGTTCCCGCGCCCAAGCAGGGGGAGGAATACCTTTTCATGACGGCGGACTTCCTCATTGCCGTTCTGGGGTTTGCCACCATCTTGGGGAGCATCAGCTCTGTGGTGGCCAACGTCAACGACGCGGATAAAGCCTTCTACCCCGATTACGACCAGATCAAGCAGTACATGAAAATGTACAAGGTCAACAAAAGCGTGAGGAAGAAGGTCATCGCCTGGCATCAGCACCTTCAGATCAACAAGAAGATGACCAACGAGAACCAGATCTTGATGAACCTGCCGGAGAAGCTGAGGGTGGAGGTGGCCGTCAGCGTCCACATGTCCACGCTGAGCAAAGTGCAGATCTTCCAGAACTGCGAGAAGGGCCTGCTGGAGGAGCTGGTGCTGAGGCTGAAGCCGCAGGTCTACAGCCCCGGGGAGTATGTGTGTAAGAAGGGCGACATTGGGCGCGAGATGTACATCATCAAGGAGGGGAAGCTGGCGGTGGTGGCAGACGACGGGGTGACGCAGTTCGCTGTCCTCGGGGAAGGGAACTACTTTGGAGAGATAAGCATCCTCAACATCAAAGGTAGGTCATGACTTTGGTTCGTTAGCAAAACTGTACCCCAAGGAAAGGTCTTTGATGGGGTTTCCAGAATGTATATCTGTCCATCCAGTTCTGAGATTTACACAGCTCTGCCATCCAGAACAGAGCAGGAGACTTGAGTTTTTTTCTGCGGCAGTAAAACTTCAGGTCTTGTCCCCCCCCCCCCCCCCCCAGCCTGTGATTGTGTCACGTACCTGGCGGTAGAGCCTGATATGCAGAGGACAGCCTCTCTTACAGCTCTGACTCCAGGCCCCTGGTAGAGCAGACAGGAGGCGTAAGAGTGCAGAGTCGCACGAGTGCCTGGCAGGATCGCTGATAATGTCGCTGGACTGGAACCCCTGAAGGGACGGCAGAGGAACACCGGTACAGGAGAAGACCAGGAGCAGCTGTCAGCAGATAGCAGGAACTGGCTTAAAACAGGAACACCACAGACAGGAGAGCAGATGTCGCTGCGGGTGGGGTGGATGCTCAACAGGACTCAGAAGGGCTGGAGAGATAGCAGGTGCAGGCAGGCCGGGTCATACACTGGCGGACAAGTCAGGAACAGAAGCGTAGGCTGGAGCAGAGTCAAGGTACAGGCTGGGTCATACACTGGTGGACAAGTCAGGAACAGAAGCATAGACTGGAGCGGAGTCAAGGTACAGGCCGGGTCATACACTGGCGGACAAGTCAGGAACAGAAGCATAGACTGGAGCAGAGTCAAGGTACAGGCCGGGTCATACACTGGCGGACAAGTCAGGAACAGAAGCGTAGGCTGGAGCAGAGTCAAGGTACAGGCCGGGTCATACACTGGTGGACAAGTCAGGAACAGAAGCGTAGGCTGGAGCAGAGTCAAGGTACAGGCCGGGTCATACACTGGCGGACAAGTCAGGAACAGAAGCGTAGGCTGGAGCGGAGTCAAGGTACAGGCCGGGTCATACACTGGCAGACAACCCAGGAACAGAAGCGTAGGCTGGAGCGAAGTCAGGGTACAGGCCGGATCATACACTGGCGGACAAGTCAGGAACAGAAGCGTAGGCTGGAGCAGAGTCAAGGTACAGGCCGGGTCATACACTGGCGGACAAGTCAGGAACAGAAGCGTAGGCTGGAGCAGAGTCAAGGTACAGGCCGGGTCATACACTGGTGGACAAGTCAGGAACAGAAGCGTAGGCTGGAGCAGAGTCAAGGTACAGGCCGGGTCATACACTGGTGGACAAGTCAGGAACAGAAGCGTAGGCTGGAGCAGAGTCAAGGTACAGGCCGGGTCATACACTGGTGGACAAGTCAGGAACAGAAGCGTAGGCTGGAGCAGAGTCAAGGTACAGGCTGGGTCATACACTGGCGGACAAGTCAGGAACAGAAGCGTAGGCTGGAGAGGAGTCAAGGTACAGGCCGGGTCATACACTGGCGGACAAGTCAGGAACAGAAGCGTAGGCTGGAGCAGAGTCAAGGTACAGGCCGGGTCATACACTGGCGGACAAGTCAGGAACAGAAGTGTAGGCTGAAGCAGAGTCAAGGTACAGGCCGGGTCATACACTGGCGGACAAGTCAGGAACAGAAGCATAGGCTGGAGCGGAGTCAAGGTACAGGCCGGGTCATACACTGGCGGACAAGTCAGGAACAGAAGCATAGGCTGGAGCGGAGTCAAGGTACAGGCCGGGTCATACACTGGCGGACAAGTCAGGAACAGAAGCATAGGCTGGAGTGAAGTCAAGGTTCAGGCCGGGTCATACACTGGCGGACAAGTCAGGAACAGAAGTGTAGGCTGAAGCAGAGTCAAGGTACAGGCTGGGTCATACACTGGCGGACAAGTCAGGAACAGAAGCGTAGGCTGGAGCGGAGTCAAGGTACAGGCCGGGTCATACACTGGTGGACAAGTCAGGAACAGAAGCGTAGGCTGGAGCGGAGTCAAGGTACAGGCCGGGTCATACACTGGCGGACAAGTCAGGAACAGAAGCGTAGGCTGGAGCGGAGTCAAGGTACAGGCCGGGTCATACACTGGCGGACAAGTCAGGAACAGAAGCATAGGCTGGAGCGGAGTCAAGGTACAGGCCGGGTCATACACTGGCGGACAAGTCAGGAACAGAAGCATAGGCTGGAGTGGAGTCAAGGTACAGGCCGGGTCATACACTGGCGGACAAGTCAGGAACAGAAGTGTAGGCTGAAGCAGAGTCAAGGTACAGGCTGGGTCATACACTGGCGGACAAGTCAGGAACAGAAGCGTAGGCTGGAGCAGAGTCAAAGTACAGGCCGGGTCATACACTGGCGGACAAGTCAGGAACAGAAGCGTAGGCTGGAGCAGAGTCAAGGTACAGGCCGGGTCATACACTGGTGGACAAGTCAGGAACAGAAGCGTAGGCTGGAGCGAAGTCAAGGTACAGGCCGGATCATACACTGGCGGACAAGTCAAGAACAGAAGCGTAGGCTGGAGCGGAGTCAAGGTACAGGCCGGGTCATACACTGGCGGACAAGTCAGGAACAGAAGCGTAGGCTGGAGCAGAGTCAAGGTACAGGC
This sequence comes from Rana temporaria, assembly GCF_905171775.1. Taxonomy (NCBI): domain Eukaryota; kingdom Metazoa; phylum Chordata; class Amphibia; order Anura; family Ranidae; genus Rana; species Rana temporaria. The sequence continues at coordinate 44,013 of NW_024404413.1, read as the reverse complement.
CGGGTCATACACTGGTGGACAAGTCAGGAACAGAAGCGTAGGCTGGAGCAGAGTCAAGGTACAGGCCGGGTCATACACTGGCGGACAAGTCAGGAACAGAAGCGTAGGCTGGAGCGGAGTCAAGGTACAGGCCGGGTCATACACTGGCGGACAAGTCAGGAACAGAAGCGTAGGCTGGAGTGGAGTCAAGGTACAGGCCGGGTCATACACTGGCGGACAAGTCAGGAACAGAAGTGTAGGCTGGAGCGGAGTCAAGGTACATACTGGGTCATACACTGGCGGACAAGTCAGGAACAGAAGCGTAGGCTGGAGCAGAGTCAAGGTACAGGCCGGGTCATACACTGGCGGACAAGTCAGGAACAGAAGCGTAGGCTGGAGCAGAGTCAAAGTACAGGCCGGGTCATACACTGGCGGACAAGTCAGGAACAGAAGCGTAGGCTGGAGCAGAGTCAAGGTACAGGCCGGGTCATACACTTGCGGACAAGTCAGGAACAGAAGCGTAGGCTGAAGCAGAGTCAAGGTACAGGCTGGGTCATACACTGGCGGACAAGTCAGGAACAGAAGCGTAGGCTGGAGCAGAGTCAAAGTACAGGCCGGGTCATAAACTGGCGGACAAGTCAGGAACAGAAGCGTAGGCTGGAGCAGAGTCAAGGTACAGGCCGGGTCATACACTGGTGGACAAGTCAGGAACAGAAGCGTAGGCTGGAGCGGAGTCAAGGTACAGGCCGGGTCATACACTGGCGGACAAGTTAGGAACAGAAGCGTAGGCTGGAGCGGAGTCAAAGTACAGGCCGGGTCGGTATTGGGCTGGCAGCGAGGTAGCAGGAGGAGCAGGCAGATGCAAAGTCAAACAGGCCGGATCAGGTGCAGGCAGGAAGCAGGAGGGTCAAGGACAAGGTAACAGGAACAGGAATCGGATACTGTAGAACGGACAGCACCTGAGTCTGGGTACTGACCCAGTTTAAATAGCCTGTCTTGCTCCAAGACTGTCACGGGGTGCGCGCCGCGGCACGTGCTTGCGCACCAGCGGCGTTCTGGCAGGAGCTGAATTACAGGCCATCTTCTTCGGCTGCCATCTTGGATGTTGGCAAGCCCTTCCTGACAGATTGGATGTTCAACCACTTTACCGCCTGTAGGACGTCATATGAAATCCTGGACTTGAAGGGGAGATATCGGAATGATGTCTGCAGCTACAGACATCATCCCGTCCCCCCCCCCTTTTTTTTTTTGGACGATTCCCTAATATGTCAAAGCCATCCTAGCGGCTGATTAGCTGCTGGATTGCTTTTGGAGGCAGTGGTAGGGGACATCCTACCCCCTCCCTCCTGGCGCTTCTTGGGGCTCTCCTGTGTGATCAGGGAGTCCAGGATACGACCTGGTGGAGACGCCGGGTTAGCATAGAGCTGGCCGATGTCCGGATGGTCCCCGGCCAGCTCTATGATCATGACGTATGACATCACTTCCGGCTCTGGCAGATGTAGACACCGCCATTTTTTTCCCTGGAAAGCGGAAATCAATTTTTATTTTCTATCTCACCGTTTCCAAGGTAGAGGAGAGATCTGTGGTCTTATAGACTCCGCTAAAGATCCGCTGACCTATCTGATTTACGTTACGCCGCCGCAAGTTTTTGAGGCAAGTGCCTTATTCAGAAAGCACTTTCCTCTAAAGTTGCGGCGGCGTATCGTAAATCCTCCGGCGGAATTCAAATTCCGTGGCTAGGGGGCGCATGCGCCGTCCGCAAATTCTCCCAGCATGCATTGCTCCAAATGACGTCGCAAGGACGTCATTGGTTTCAACGTCCGGCCGTATTCGCGAACGACGTCAAAAATTCAAAACTCGGCGCGGGAACGACGGCCATACTTAACATAGGATACGCCGCACTTACCCCTCCTATAGCAGGGGTAACTTTCCGCTGGAAAAAGCTGAACGCAAACAACGTAAAAAAAAAGCGCCGGGCGGTCGTTCGTTTCTGAATCGGCGTAAATGCTCATTTGCATATTCAACGCGTAAAAGATACGGAAGCGCCACCTAGCGGCTGGCCTGGAATTGCAGTCTAAGATCCGACGGTGTAAGTCACTTACACCTGGCGGACCTTAGGGAGATCGTGGGCCAGATTCACGTAGAGATACTCCGGTGTATTATCTCCTGATATCTACAGATACACCATCGTATCTCTGACTTACACTGGTCCTATCTATGCGCCTGATTCATAGAATCAGTTACGCATAGATAGGGCTAGATCTGACAGTGTTACACTGTCGGATCTTTTTTTCAATTTAAAAATGGCGCTGGGGGCGTTCCCGCTGATTTACGATAAATAATATGTAAATCAGCGAGATACGCAAATTCACGAACGTACGCGGACCCGTCGCAGTGTTCTTACGTCGTTTCCGTAGCGGTTTTCCGTCGTATACTTACCCCTTCTTTTATCAGGCGCAGCCAATGTTAAGTATAGCCGACGTTCCCGCGTCGAATTTTAATTTTTTAACGTCGTTTGCGTAAGTCGTTCTCGAATACGGACGGACGTCGTTTACGTAAGCGTCGCAACCACTGAGGTCCTAGCGACGTCAGTGGGAGCAATGCACGCCGGGAAATTTTGCGGACGGCGACTGCGCATTTAAATCGGCGCGGGAACGCGCCTGATTTAAATAGTACACTCCCCTAGCCGCGGAATTTGAATTCCGCCGGGGGATTTAGGATCCGCCGTCGCAAGTTTGGAGGTAAGTGGTTTGTGAATTTGCCACTTGCCTTCTAAACTTGCGGGAGCGGATCTTAATTCACGTAGAACGAGCGGATCTATAGATCCGCTGCGCTACGTGAATCTGGCCCCTTAGGTAGATTCAGGTAGAGTTAGGTCGGCGTATCAGTAGATAAGCCGACCTAACTCAGAATCTACGCCGACCTAAGTTTAAGTGTATTCTCAATTAGAGATACGCTTAAACATATCTAAGGTACGACGGCTTGCGCCGTCCTATCTTAGGTTGCAATATTTCGGCTGGCCGCTAGGTGGCGCTTCCATTGCGGTCGGCGTAGAATATGTAAATCAGTAGATACGCCTATTCACGAACGTACGCCCGGCCGCCACAGTACATTTACGCCGTTTACGTAAGAGATAGGCCGCCTAAAGTTAAAGCTGCCCCCTAGGTGGCGTAGACAATGTTAAAGTATGGCCGCCGTTCCTGCTTCGAAATTCGAAAATTTTACGTCGTTTGCGTAAGTCGTCCGTGAATAGGGATTTACGTAGTTTTTACGTCCACGTCGAAATCAATAGGTCCGTGCGGCGGACTTAGCCGCAATGCACACTGGGAAATGTAGGCGCCTGGCGCATGCGCAGTTTAAAAAAAACGCCAATCACGTCGGGTCAAGCCTCATCACCATAAAACACGCCCCCTCAGACAAATTTGAATTAGGCGCCCTTACGCACGCCCGCCCGCTTTAGGCTACGCCGCCGTAACTTAGCAGGCAAGAACTTTGAGAATCAAGTACTTGCCTCGCTAACTTACGGTGGCGTAGCCTAAACACGCTAAGCTACGCCGCCGCAAAGTTGCGGCAATCTCTCTGAATCTACCTAATCTATGCGTAACTGATTCTATGAATCAGTCGCATAGATATGACGGCCGGACTCAGGAGATACGCCGTCGTATCTTCTTTCTGAATCCGGCCCCAGATGTCTCCATAAAGAGGACCTGTCATGCCTTATTTTTATCACAAGGGAAGTTTACATTTCTTGTGATAGGAACAAAAGTGATAAAAAAAAAAAGAAGAAAATTAAATACAGGGAGAGTGTAAAAAAATAATAATAATCATATAAAAAAAAAAAAGTGCCCCAGCCCCCTCGCGCTCGCATATGTAAATGGTGTTCGCACCACACATGTGAGGTGTCGCCGCGATCGTTAGAGCGAGAGCAATAATTCTAGCCCTAGACCTCCTCTGTAACTCAAAACATGCAACCTGTAGATTTTTTTTTTTAACGTCGCCTATGGAGATTTTTAAGCGTAAAAGTTTGCCGCCATTCCACGAGCGGGCGCAACTTTGAAGCGTGACATGTTGGGTATCAATTTACTCGGCGTAACATTATATTTCACAATATAGAAAAAAATTAACTAACTTTATTGCTTTTTTTTTTTTTTTTAAGTGTATTTTTTCCCCAAAAGAACGTCCAGTATCAGGGCCATCGCTTAATGCAGGGCAAAAGGGGAAGCTGCCTTGGGCCCAGTCATTGTTATGGGGCCCAAAGCAGCTGCCCCTTGAGCCTGCGCATAGCTGATGAGTGAATTAGGGAGGGGCCCAAGAAAATGTTTACCCGGGGTCCAATCAATATTAAAGATGGCCCTGTCCCTGGCCTGCCCCCTTTCATTCATTGGCTTTCAGTTTTTCTGATCATGGAGGCTCGGCACCACATGTCTCTGATCATGGAGGCTCGGCACCACATGTCTCTGATCATGGAGGCTCGGCACCACCTGTCTCTGATCATTGAGGCTCGGCACCACCTGTCTCTGATCATTGAGGCTCGGCACCACATGTCTCTGATCATGGAGGCTCGGCACCACATGCCTCTGATCATGGAAGCTCGGCACCACATGTCTCTGATCATGGAGGCTCGGCACCACCTGTCTCTGATCATGGAGGCTCGGCACCACATGTCTCTGATCATGAAGGCTCGACACCACCTGTCTCTGATCATGGAGGCTCGGCACCACCTGTCTCTGATCATGGAGCCTCCATGGTCAGAAAAACTGAAAGCCAATGTTCCCACCATCTCCCTAGAGAAGTACTAACCAGTGATATCCCTCCTGTGCTCATCTTGTCCAGGTAACACCTCCGGGAACCGTAGAACAGCCAACATAAAAAGCATCGGCTACTCCGACCTCTTCTGCCTCTCGAAGGAGGACCTGAAGGAAGTCCTCACCGTGTACCCCGACGCCAAAGCCATCCTGGAGGAGAAGGGACGGGAGATCCTCCTCAAGATGAAGAAGCTGGATGAGAAGCTGGCGGCCCACCTGGAGGCCAAGCAGCAGGAGATGGAGGAGACGGTGCTGAGGCTGGAGGCCAACCTGGAGTCTCTGCAGACCAAGCTAGCCCGGCTCCTGGCTGAACTGGAGTCCAGCGCCAGAAAGATCCTCCAAAGGATTAAACGCATGGAGTGGGAGATCGGCCTGTGGGAAGAGGAACCTACAGAGGACAAACCCACCGATGGTTCAGAGGATGAAGAGTGACCCAACGATGGGAGTCACTAGAAATTAGGGTTGTCCTGATACCAATTTTGTGCACTTTTTTTCAAGTACTCGCCGATATCGATACCTTTTTTTTAATGTCATGTAACAGTTGCAGTTTTTTTTTTTACAATTTTTAGGGGGAGGGGAAAGTGGATTCTCAGTGTGTTTTTTTTATATTTTATTTACATTTTTATTTTTGAAAAAAATAAATATTTATTGCAATTTTCTTTATTTTTTTAATAAGCCCTGTTGGGGGTCTTTGGTGAGATATCAGGGGTCCTAACAGACCTCCCTGACATCTCCCCTTTGAGACAGAGAAAGGGACTAAGGACACAGATTCCCCAGTCCCTTTCTCAGCAGCCTCAGCTAAAATGAATGGAGAGAAGCTCCTCTCCATTCATAAACTGAAGCATCGTAAACACAGGTTACGATGCTCAGTTATGTGAATGGACAGAGTCAGTGATCACCGATCATTCGGAAAAGGTAGGAGCCGGGTTTAGCCAGACAAATTGAGCGGCGAGAGCAGCACGGAGGGGGGGGAAAGGAGCACAGAGGGGGGAAGACAGCACAGAGGACAGAGGGGGGAAGACGGCACAGAGGGGGAAAGACGGCATGGAGGGGGAAAGACGGCACGGAGGGGGGAATACGGCACGGAGGGGGGAAGACGGCACAGAGGGGGGAAAGACGGCACGGAGGGGTGAAGACGGCACGGAGGGGTGAAGACGGCACGGAGGGGGGGAGACGGCACGGAGGGGGAAGACAGCACGGAGCACGGAGGGGGGAAGACGGCACAGAGCACTGAGGGGGGAAGACGGCACGGAGGGGGAAGAAAGCACGGAGCACTGAGGGGGGAAGACGGCACGGAGGGGGGAAGATGGCACGGAGGGGGGAAGACGGCACGGAGCACTGAGGGGAAAGACAGCACGAAGCACAGAGGGGGGAAGACGGCGCGGAGCACAGAGGGGGGAAGACGGCACGGAGGGGTGAAGACAGCACGGAGGGGGGAAGACAGCACAGAGGGGGACAGTCAGCGGTGATCGGTGTGGCTTTAGGGGGAGTTACAAGCACCGATCACCGCTGTACTCTGGGAAATGCTTGGTATCGGTACCGATACTAGTATCGGTATCGGGACATCCCCCGTGTGGTGAGCCTCCATCCCTGTGCAAGACTAACCCGGGGCTGAGGGAGGACGGCACGGAGGGGTGAAGACGGCACGGAGGGGTGGAGACGGCATGGAGGGGGGGAGACGGCACGGAGGGGGAAGACAGCACGGAGCACGGAGGGGGGAAGACGGCACGGAGCACTGAGGGGGGACGACGGCACGGAGGGGGGAAGACGGCACGGAGGGGGGAAGACGGCACGGAGCACTGAGGGGGAAGACAGCACGAAGCACAGAGGGGGGAAGATGGCGCGGAGCACAGAGGGGTGAAGACGGCACGGAGGGGTGAAGACAGCATGGAAGGGGGAAGACAGCACGGAGCACAGAGGGTGGAAGATGGCACGGAGGGGGAAGATGGCATGGAGCACGGAGGGGGGGAAGACGGCATGGAGCACGGAGGGGGGAAAACGGCATGGAGGGGGGAGACGGCACGGAGGGGGGAAGACAGCACGGAGCACTGAGGGGGAAGACAGCACGGAGCACTGAGGGGGGAAGACAGCACGGAGGGGGGAAGACAGCACTGAGGGGGGAAGACAGCACGGAGGGGGGAAGACAGCATGAAGCACGGAGGGGCGAAGACAGCACGGAGGGGCGAAGACAGCACGGAGGGGGGAAGACAGCACGGAGCACGGAGGGGGGAAGACAGCACAGAGGGGGACAGTCAGCGGTGATCGGTGTGGCTTTAGGGGGAGTTACAAGCACCGATCACCGCTGTACTCGGGGAAATGCTCGGTATCAGTACCGATACTAGTATCGGTATCGGGACATCCCCCATGTGGTGAGCCTCCATCCCTGTGCAAGACTAACCCGGGGCTGAGGGAGCAATATGACTGCGCTACAAAACTTCCAAGGAGCCACTATAAACACTGGAAGAGAAGGACCAAATCCAGGAGATTCTGCTATTAATGTGAAGTTGGCAAGTCAACTTAATGATTCGAAAGGGTCCATTAATAATAATAAGAAAATTGCTGTGCTTTTCCAAATGATTCCTGTTATGTGTTTAATATGTTTATTTCCTATAATCCTCAGCTCCATCTAGTGGCCCTAATGGTCGAAGACCAGAGGGACATGGTACTGGGTGGAAGACCAGAGGGACATGGCACTGGGGGGAAGACCAGAGGGACATGGCACTGGGGGGAAGATCAGAGGGACATGGCACTGGGGGGAAGACCAGAGGGACATGGCACTGGGGGGAAGACCAGAGGGACATGGCACTGGGGGGAAGACCAGAGGGACATGGCACTGGGGGGAAGACCAGAGGGACATGGTACTGGGGGGAATATCAGAGGGACATGGTACTGGGGGGAAGACCAGAGGGACATGGCACTGGGGGGAATATCAGAGGCACATGGCACTGGGGGCAGACCAGAGGGATAAGGCACTCGGGGGAATATCAGAGGCACATGGCACTGGGGCAGACCACAGGGACATGGCACTGGGGGCAGACCAGAGGGATAAGGCACTCGGGGGAATATCAGAGGCACATGGCACTGGGGCAGACCACAGGGACATGGCACTGGGGGCAGACCAGAGGGATAAGGCACTGGGGCAGACCAGACGGACATGGACTTTTTTACTTCTGCTAATTCTGCTCTCCCTCTTCCTATGTACAAGCCTCCCTCCTCCTCCTCCTCCTCCTCTGCCTTCTCTCTCTAGAATCGGGTCTCTTCCCCGTTCTCTTGCTGTCTCCTCTGCAACCCCCATCGATCCTCCTCTCTCTCTCTCTCCCTCTCCTATTCTACCCATTCTCATCATCAGGAGCCCCTGTGTGCGGCTCCACGCTTGCATGTCCCCACTTCCCCCTTTCATTCAGGCTGGCAGTGAGGAGAGGATCTGCAGCACAGCGGGAGGGAGTACAATCCAGCGCCGACATTCACACACATGAATGCAAAACTGTCCTCACTCGCCCCCAGCTTAAATCCACTCGCCAAATGCGAGCGGGCGAGTGGAAATTTTGAGGGCTGTATGGTGTATATATAATATGTTATTAATAATAAAATAAATATATGTGGTATAGTGCAGCCCTCAAAATTTCCACTCGCCTACTAGCATTTGGCGAGTGGATTTAGGCTGGGGGCGAGTGATGACAGGGCTGCATCTCCCTCCAATCTGTGCCTACACTTAGAGGCCCGATGAGATTGGCGGTCGAAGAGGAAAGGTGCATGCTCGGGAAAAGTAGTCTGTTGAGCCGCGCACAGGCAGAGCAGTACACAGGTGCTCTCCTTACAATTCTCATTAAGCCATGGGACCCAACAGTATGACCTCTCTGAGCCTGCCCCCCTCCCCCGACCAATGTAGCTGGAGAGCAGAAAGTAATGAGTGAGGTGGAGGATTGCAAAAATGACCACTCCGGTGCAGCGCTCACTGAAAGTTGTCCTGACATGAGAGCGGCAGCCTTCTAGTTTGTGCAGTTTTCTTCTCCTTGTGCTCTATGTAAGTTTAGCCTGAGCACTGTGAACAGACTGGTCTCAATGTGTGCTGTGCGCTGTCAGTGTGCGCTGTCAGTGTGCGCTGTCAGTGTGCGCTGTGCTATGGTGTCAATGGCTGTGCAGTTGTGTGGATCTCAGCGCTGGATTGTACTCCCTCCCGCTGTGCTGCAGCTCCTCTCCTCTCTGCCAGCCTGAATAAAGGGGGAAGTGGGGACATGCAAGCGTGGAGCCGCACACACAGGCTCCTGATGATGAGATGAATGGGAGAGAGAGAGAGGATGGATGGGAGTTACAGAGGAGACAGCAAGAGAATGGGGAAGAGACCCAGTTCTAGTGCCCTGTCCCTCTGGTCTGCCCCCAGTGCCCTGTCCCTCTGGTCTGCCCCCAGTGCCATGTCCCTCTGGTCTGCCCCCAGTGTGCCCTGTCCCTCTGGTCTGCCCCCAGTGCCATGTCCCTCTGGTCTGCCCCCAGTGCCCTGTCCCTCTGGTCTGCCCCCAGTGCCCTGTCCCATTTTGTTAAAGTTGTTGTTGGTAATTTTGTAACTTGATTCTGCATAAAACATTGTAATTCCATGAGATAATCTACGAGGGCGTGTTTACTGGTGCAATTAGGCGCAGGGCAGTGTATGAATTAGGTGGGGCGAGTAACTCTTGAGGCCTGGCTAGCAGCTCAGGACTTGAAATTTTGAGCCCTGGTATAGTGTATATATAATATATTAATAATAAAATAAATATATATTGTATAGTGTGTGTATGTGTATATATAATATATTAATAATAAAATAAATATATGTTGCATAGTGTATATATATAATATATTATTAATAATAAAATAAATATATGTTGTATAGTGTGTGTATGTGTATATATAATATATTAATAATAATAAAATAAATATACGTTGTATAGTATATATATAATATATTAATAATAAAATTAATATATATTGTACAGTATAGTGTATATATAATATATTATTAATAATAAAATAAATATATGTTGTATAGTGTTTATATATATATATAATATATTAATAATAAAATATATATTGTATAGTGTGTATATATAATATATTATTAATAAAAAAAATATATATGTTGTATAGTGTGTGTGTATATATATATATATATATATATATATATATATATATATATATATATATATATTAATAATAAAATAAATATATGTTGTATAGTATATATAATATATTATTAATAAAATAAATATATATTGTATAGTGTGTGTATGTGTATATATAATATATTAATAATAAAATAAATATATGTTGTATGGTGTATATATATAATATATTATTAATAATAAAATAAATATATGTTGTATAGTGTGTGTATGTGTATATATAATATATTAATAATAATAAAATAAATATACGTTGTATAGTATATATATAATATATTAATAATAAAATAAATATATATTGTACAGTATAGTATATATATAATATATTAATAATAAAATAAATATATGTTGTATAGTATATATAATATATTAATAATAAAATAAATATATGTTGTATAGTGTGTGTATGTGTATATATAATATATTAATAATAATAAAATAAATATACGTTGTATAGTATATATATAATATATTAATAATAAAATAAATATATATTGTACAGTATAGTATATATATAATATATTAATAATAAAATAAATATATGTTGTATAGTATATATAATATATTAATAATAAAATAAATATATGTTGTATAGTGTGTATATATAATATATTAATAATAAAATAAATATATGTTGTATAGTATATATAAATATAATATATTAATAATAAAATAAATATATGTCAGTTGGCTGTTGCAACTTCTAATTTGTCATATAATTAACCATTAAGCCCTGTACGCAGGATCGGTTTATCCGATGAAAACAGACCGACGGAGTGTGTGGGCCCCATCGGTTTGTTTTCCATCGGTTAAAAAAAAAAATAGAACCTGTTTTAAAATTTTTCCTGTGGATCAAAAACCGATAGAAAAAAAAAAACAATCGTCTGTGTGGAAGTCCATCGGTCAAAAATCCACGCATGCTCAGAATCAAGTCGACGCATGCTCGGAAGCATTGAACTTCATTTTTCTCAGCACGTCGTTGTGTTTTACGTCACCGCGTTTTGGACACAATCGGATTTTTGACCGATGGTGTGTAGGCAAGACTGATGAAAGTCAGCTTCATCGGATATCCGACAAAAAAATCCATCGGATTAGATTCCATCAGATATCCGATCGTGTGTACAGGGCATTAGCTTTCTTGTAATACAGCGAGTTCATCCTACCGGTGGTGTTCTGTCTTCGGGGACCAAAAACTTTCAAGTGGGGGGAGGATGTAGCAATATGAACCATGATTATATATCATATTATCCCTCTAGTGCCCGGTGTTATTAAACTAACATCATATTTGTGAGCCCAACCAAGGGGATTGTGGGATTGTAGTTCAGCCAGATGGCTGTTCCCTTGCATGACTATCCCCTCGGACTACATATCCCAGGGATCTTTGCTTCCATCGGGGAGATTGCTGGGAAGAGCTATAAAAGAAACCAGAGACCCGCCCCAGGCTCTCTTCTTCCCAGGCCTCGTGTGTGATGGATCCCTCTGCGCAGGGAGAGTGAGGTCGCGGCCTACCACGCGGGTGTACATCATCCCTACCCAACCGAGAAGGGGTCCAGCGCTGCCTGCTGCTCATCAGACATCTGACCAGCACCAACTTGACCGTACAGTAACCCACGCTCTGTGTTTCGCAATCGCAAAATCATCACAAGTGAGTCCGCAGCCAGGACGTTGATCCGGGGGTCGCTATCTGCAAGGCGTTGAATTGACCTGATCATTGGTGAGAGGGCAATTGCCGACCTTAGCAAGTCTTTTCCTTGGTTATTTTTTATTAAAAGGCTCAGAGGTTCCCAGGGCCCCATGTGGCAAACACCCTTTATTTTTTTTATAAATGTTTATTTTTTTATTTTTGTTTATATTTTTTTTTTTTATTAAAGGGCCCAGAGGTCCCCAGGGCCCTGGATGGCAACCCCCCCTTTTTTTTTTATAAATGTTTCCTTTTTATATATATATATTTTTATTTTTTATTAAAGGGCCAAGAGGTCCCGGATGGCAACCCCCTTGTTTTTGTAATTTATTTTTATTAAAAAAATATTAAAGGGCCCAGAGGTCCCCAGGGCCCCAGGTGGCAACCCCCTTTTTAAAATATATTTTTTATATATATTTTTAATTTCTTTTTATTAAAGGGCCCAGAGGTCCCCAGGGCCCCCGGATGACTACACCATTTTTTTAATATATATTTTTCTTTATTTCTTTCTTTATTTCTTTTTTTGTAAAGGGCCCCCCCGCTTCTAAATTCGCGGCAGCCCCCCCTGCTTCTCAATTTCAGGCGGCAGCACCCCCCCATCCCGGTTCTCTGCTCCAGGGGGCCCATGTCTGAAGCTGTGTAAGTGGCCCCATAATTCCTGATGGCGGCCCTGCCGCCCGTTAAGCCCCTGTGCTGCCCACAAATCAGGCTGAAAATCATCAGTTGCATGCAGCCAGTGACAGTACTGCTTCCCTTCCCAGTGTTTTAAAATGTACAGCACCCCTGGCTTCCCTTTAGACGTGCACTTCTCCCTTCCTGCCACTGGGTGCTGCTTGTATATAAAAGTGAATTAGAATGTGATTTTATAACATCCCCAGTTTGCTCTTCCCGAGGCTGACTTCTTCATGTCCTGCTCCTCAAGGTATGTCACTGTTTGCTAATCTATATTGTAAATAGAAGTTTTCTGTAGAGTGTGCCCAAAGTTTTTATAATATTTGATGATTCACTGCAGGTCTGGTCAGTGTTTTAAAAAGTTCCTCTATTTTACACATGGCATGGCATGGGGTCACAGCACCGTCTGTCCATTCTGCTTTAGCACCATGGGACCCCATGCCATGCCATGTGTAAAATAGAGGAACTCTTTAAATCACAGACCAGACCTGCAGTCCAGGCTGAGTAAGGCCTCAGAGCACATGGCATTACTGTCTGTATTTAACTGCTTGATGGGCTTATTTTGGGCCTGGCTGGTTCACATGTATGTGTTTTGGAGGCCCACATTTGCGCAGGCACAGCAGCCCATTCATTTGAATGGGCCGTCATGCCTGCGTTTCCTGCAAAGAAAATCGCATGCCTCATGTAATAGGCTGCGCCCACGGCACGTCTATGCCCATCAAGCACTGAAATACAGCACTGTCTGTCCATTCTGCTGTCTGCTGTGACTTATCTGCAGTTCCCGCACTGTCAAACTTGCTGCATTTTTATACGTTTAGGTCACGCTTTTAAAAACACAGTGCGTTTGTGTGTGCAAGAACTGCAGGTAAGTAGCATGGTGCAAAAGCAGAATGGATTTCAAGGCAACTGTATTTTTAAAATGCTGAATGCACCTTTTTTCTGCAGGAAACAAAGGCATGGCAGCCCATTCAAATCAATGGACTGCTGTACCTGCACAAATGAGGACCGCCAAAACATACATGTGAACCAGCCAGGCCCAAAATAAGCTGGAGGGGGGCCCAAAAAAAATGTTTGCCCAGGGCCCAAACCATATTAAAGACGGCCCTGACGCCGCCGCAAAGATGCGGCGGGCTACTTGAATCCAGCTACAAGTGTATCTCAGTTTGAGAATACACTTAAACTTAGGTCGGAGCAGATTCCCGAGTTAGGTCGGCGTATCTACTGATACTCTACTGATACGCCGGCCTAACTCTATCTGAATCCACCTATAGGTCAGAATTAACCTTTTGCTTATCCTTTCAAGTTATGTCCAAGTGGTGCCCTATTGTACATATGTACATATAATACATAAGACTGGCATTTTTGGAGGAATCATTCTACTGAAAAGCCTGGAGCAATGAAATAAGATGTAATAGGCGGAGGGCTGGCATGACTGGGGAAACAGGGTACTGAGTTGTTAGGGAGTTTGGGATTGGGTGGTTCATGGGGGTGGGGGCAGAAAAGAAAGAAAAAGGAGCTGACCCCGCCCCCGGGCAACACAGCGTGGAGAAAAGTTCAGGGAGCAGTGGACATGTCCGAGGTGGAGCAGTTGTTGGCCCAGCTGTGGGCGGAGGCGGCAACACGTGGCCCGGATTGGCTGCATGAGACCCTGGGGCCAATGCTGGCGAGGCTGTCGGCAAGCGCAAGTACAGGGGGGAGGGAGTCAGTGCGAGCTCGGCGGTCTAGGCCGCCGGAGCGCTTCTCCCCTGAGCCCTCTCCCAGCTCGGGCCCCCCCCCCCGCGAAGTGCGTTGCTATGCCCGCAAAGGGGGGATCCGGAAGGAAAGCCCAGCATGGAGGAAGCTCAGCGCTGCGGTGCCGCTATGAGACGCGCTCGGCGGAGGGAATTGGACGTAGCGGGCCCCGCCCCTGGCATGACGTCACCGGGGATGTCGCCTCAGTGTGGGAGATGTGCGGAGCAGCATGTCAGGAGGGAGACCAACAGCATGGAGGGTGTCAGCAGGGCAGGTGCTAGCCCCCTGGTCTGAGGAAATCGGCACAGAAGTCTGTGGGCGGGTCTGGTGCGTAGAGGAGGAGACGGTCAGAGGCCAGACTCTCAGAAGCCAGGGATCTCTACCCTGGTGGGCAATCGTCGGTGGAGGAAGATCCTGCAGTGCTGAGATCGGAGGGTGAGCTAACGGAGTCGGAGGACGAGCGGCTTCCCCAGCGGCGATCAGCAGCGGTGGAGATAGGACGGACAACTGGTGGGTCTTTGCCTAGGCAGCCCGGTAAGTCAATTTCATATTTACCATCTGTGGAACGTGAGGGTCATATGGTTGCTGTGGGGGTAGTCAGGCTGTGGGCAGTGTAGGGGCTGCGGGGCAGACGGGTACGCATCAGGATGCGTCCATAGCCAGCGCAGGATTGGGGGTGTCTGTGGCTAGTGATGGTGGTTTGTCAGGTTTTTTGGCAGGTATAAAAGAGTTGGTAGGCAGGTTTGAGAAGAGTGGCGGCGCAGTTGCTGGCCCGGCGGCGGCGTGGGACTCCGCACCGAATGCCTGAGCAAACCTACGCTGTATGGCCTCCCTGATCCTGCAAAGCCTGCGGAAGGATCCTCATATTCATGCTATCAAGGAGAGAGGCTGGCAACCCTTCTCTATATTTTCCAAAAAGCTTAAAAATAGATTTTTTGGGCTGGAGCTACACTTTAAAAAAAGTACCAGTTCAAAATTACAAACAGATTCTACTTAACAAAACTACAGTCCCTGTCTTGTTTGCACCGCCTGTACTGCTTGTAACGGTATGGCCCGTGGGACCCAGAAGCTCTTGAAGGATGCGGGGTACTCCTGTGTCAGCTTCACCAATGACTCTTGTGTCTAGGGTCATCCTATGTCCACTTGGGGCATAGGATGACTGAGAACTGATATCTCGGATTACATGAGATGGGACAGTAATGATAATCCACAATGTACTCAAGAATGTCTAGAAGAACTAATTACAACCGGTCAATAGAGTGACTCGTTCAATGTGGAACACAGTCTGTCAAGGGGGTAATTAAGGGCCAAATCCACAAAGATCCGGCGTAACTTATTTTTTTCCATTTAAGTTACACTGCCTTAAAATTTCTACCTAAGTGCCCGATCCACAAAGCACTTACCTAGAAATTTTGGGCTGTGTAACTTAAATTCCGCCGGCGCAAGGCGTTCCTATTTTGATGGGGGCGATTCCCATTTAAATTAGGCGCGCTCCCGCGCCGGCCGTACTGCGCATGCTCGTGACGTCATTTTCCCCAACGTGCATAGCGCAAAATTACGTTACGCCGAGCTTTGTGGATTGCGACGGGTCAATAAAGTTGCGTCGGGAAAAAAAAAAGATATGGCGGGAAAAAAAAAAAAATAAATTAAAAAAAAATCGCGTCGCTGGACAGAAAGGTCTGCTTTTACATGGTGTACTAACTTTACACCATGTAAAAGCAGCCCTAATTTTGCATATGCAAACTAAAACTTACGGAGAAAAAACGAAGCGTAAAAGCTTTGTGGATCTCCGTAAGTGCTAATTTGCATACCCGAGGTGGCATTTCGACACTAAATGCCCCCAGCGGCGGATGCGGTACTGCATCCTAAGAATCGGCAGTGTTAGTCCCTTACACATGCCGGATCTTCTGCCTAACTATGGAAAACTGATTCTGTGGATCAGTTCCATAGTTAGGAACAGGGATACGACGGCGTAACAGCAGTTACGCCGTCGTATCCCTTTTGTGGATTTGGCCCTAAGTCTGCTACTGTCATGTAAATTAACCTTAGTTTGTCTTCTAAAGACCTGTTCATTGTGTGATGCTAATTAACACTGTATTGTGTGAAAGTTCTATTGATGATAGATGTAGAATGTGAATTAGCACAATCTAAAAGGTCAGATGTCTGACTTGTGTTTACTAAAGGAATGTGTATTGTATTGAAGTGAGAAGAGCCGGAGTCTTGATGTCAGCTGTAGTAATCAGTTCATGTTAATTATGTCAGACTGGTGCCAAAAAGTCTGAATAAAGGATGTGTATTGGATGCTCGTTAGTAACCATTGTATGATGTTGTGGGTGGAGTGTGTCATTGTCCCTTTGATTACTGCAGCATGCTTTCTACTGTATAAAAGCCTGAGTTTACCATTAACCACTTAAGGACCGCCTCCTGCACATATACGTCGGCAGAATGGCACGGCTGGGCACATGTACGTACAGGTATGTCCTGTACATGTACCCAGCCATGGGCACGCGCCCGCGTCTCGCTCCCGTGACCCACTCCGAAGCTCCGGGATCGCGGGACCCGCGGACCCGATCAGCACTGGAGTCCCGCGATCGGTCCCCGGAGCTGAAGAACGGGGAGAGCCGCGTGTAAACACGGCTTCCTTGTTCTTCACTGTGGCGGCTGCATCGATCGTGTCATCCCTTTTATAGGGGGACACAATCGATGACAGCCACACCCCCCTACAGTTGTAAACACACTTCAGGGAACACATAACCCCAACAGCGCCCCCTGTGGTTAACTCCCAAACTGCAACTGTCATTTTTTACAATAAACAATGCATCTTAAATGCATTTTTTGCTGTGAAAATGACAATGGTCCCAAAAATGTGTCAAAATTGTCAGAAAAGTCCGCCATAATGTCGCAGTCACGAAAAAAATCGCTGATCGCCGCTATTAGTAGTAAAAAAAAAATTAATAAAAATGCAATAAGACTATCCCCTATTTTGTAAATGCTATAAATTTTGCGCAAACCAACCGATAAACACTTATTGCGATTTTTTTTACCAAAAATAGGTAGAAGAATACGTATCGGCCTAAACTGAGGAAATTTTTTTTTTATATATTTTTGGGGGATATTTATTATAGCAAAAAGTAAAAAATATAGATTTTTTTTCAAAATCGTCGCTCTATTTTTGTTTATAGCACAAAAAATAAAAACCGCAGAGGTGATCAAAGACCACCAAAAGAAAGCTCTATTTGTGGGAAAAATAGGACGCCAATTTTGTTTGGGAGCCACGTCGCACGACCGTGCAATTGTCAGTTAAAGTGACGCAGTGCCGAATCGCAAAAAGGGGCAAGGTCCTTTACCTGCATTTTGGTCCGGGTCTTAAGTGGTTAAAGTATCGATCCGTTTGGAACCAGAGAACAGAGCTGTGTGTCTCGTTTTCTGGGGAATCCTATGGGCCGTGTTCGTCTGCTGGATTGTGGAGTGTCGATAAGCTGTCGTGGGTTGGTGGAATGGAATATTGTTAACGGCGTTAACCCCTGACCGTTTCAATTGGTGGCACAGCAGTGGGATGATTCCACAGCCTTAAAGGACGGCTGCAAGAGGAAACAGGACAATGGAGACACAGTATGAACGGCTGAAGCTCTCTTCCCTCAAGGACCTACTGGAGAGCCGGGGCAGACCGGCCAGCAACCGTAAGAAAAGGGACATTATCGCACAACTTGTCGAAATAGATAGAGCTGAAAGGCCCAGCGTAACAGACAGGACATCCGAGGTGGCAAGTTTTGATCGGGCTGTTAAACAAGGACTGGCACAGTATGGTCCTTACCCCACCCACCGGAGATCATAGACCTGGTTATAGCGGCTGTGGATGCAACTTGGCTACACCAAAGAGGTGCTGCAGCAGCAGAATCACAGCAGCACCAACTGAAGAGCGAGGAGAGGTACAGATACCAGTCTCCATGGAAGAGGAATTCAGAAGGAGGTTACAAGAGATGCAGATACAGCACAGAGGACCAGTATCAGAGGAGGCTCTGCTGGGATGGTCTGATTTGATCTGTTGCCAACTCTGGAAGGAAGCGCTAGCTCTTGAGCAGCAACACCGGGAAAAGGTCCTCCCCTCCATCCATGTAAGGTACTGGCCGCAGTATGACGTACGAAGCAGGAGTGGACAGCAGAGTTAAGCAGGCTGATTCGGGCAGAGATGCGGTTGGATGAGAGCTACAGAGCCCTCCGGTGGTATGTAGCCCAAGAGAGCCCATGGTCAGCGGATGACAGCCCCATAGAAGGCGTTGACTATGATGGCCTGGGATTGTTGTATTGGAGGATGTCCAGTGATCCCGACTTTGGGAGTGATCGGGAGTGGCGCTTGGAGGAAATAATAGAGCACAGAGAGCAAAAATGTAATGTCTTGGAAGGGCACTGGGCACAGGAAGATCTGGAGTTTCTGGCCGTTCAGGAATGGGAGCTGGAGATCGCCTACAGACAGCTGCTAGACTCTGCTCAGCAGCAGGGTGGGGCTCCCGTTGCCTGGGACTATGAGGAAATTTCAGATGACAACTCTGAAATCCTGGCTGATGAATGGGCAGTGGAAAATATGGAGATTGCCATCCCTAAAGCCGAAGCGGATGATGTGGAGTTCCAGGGAGCCAGAGCAGTTGGCCCCTCTCTCCAGCAACAAGCTGAGGTGGTAAAGCTTTTACTTCCAGCTGAATCACTGGCAGCGGGGCAGGATGCTACTGACCGCTGCACACAACGGCAGCTTGAGCTGATATCGGGGGATGGGACTGTGGTCTCCACTCACAGCAACCCAGCAGAAGAGCTGGCAACAGAGCAGAGTGCCACGGGCCTCTGCTCCCAACTAACGGAAGAGGGAGTTCCTGTGGTAGTGGATGGGACTTCAATCCTCACTGACACAACCCCAGAAAATGGTGCGACACTGAGACAGGAGGATGTCAGCCTTGCTTTGCAAGCACCGGGGGATTTTCACCTACCACAAGTGGATGGGACTTCAGTCTCCACTTGTATACCCCAGGGATGGGGGGCAGTTGGCCCAGATCCCCAACAGCATGATGGACTGAGCCCAGTCACCCTGTCTTCTCTCCAGCGGCTGAAAGGACTCCAGGGAGAAGGGCCAGTCCAGGCCTCTCCCCAGCGGCAGGCATGTTCTCTGAGAGAGGCAGAGGTTGGCTGGGTGAGTAATGCTCTGTTTGGAGCAATTTATTTGGGGTACGGTATGGATACCAGCATTGGAGGAATGGAACTATGGACCAGTCTGGGGTCCCCTCCTGTGTTAGTCTCCTGCCGAAAAGGGAGAGATGTAACGGTATGGCCCGTGGGACCCAGAAGCTCTTGAAGGATGCGGGGTACTCCTGTTTCAGCTTCACCAATGACTCTTATGTCTAGGGTCATCCTATGTCCACTTGGGGCATAGGATGACTGAGAACTGATATCTTGGATTACATGAGATGGGACAGTAATGATAATCCACAATATATTCAAGAATGTCTAGAAGAACTAATTACAACCGGTCAATAGAGTGACTCGTTCAATGTGGAACACAGTCTGTCAAGGGGGTAATTAAGTCTGCTACTGTCATGTAAATTAACCTTGGCTTGGCTTCTAAAGACCTGTTCATTGTGTGATGCTAAGTAACACTGTATTGTGTGAAAGTTTTATTGATGATAGATGTGGAATGTGAATTTGCACAATCTAAAAGGTCAGATGTCTGACTTATGTTTACTAAAGGAATGTGTATTGTATTGAGGTGAGAAGAGCCGGAGTCTTGATGTCTGACTTGTCAGCTGTAGTAATCAGTTCATGTTAATTATGTCAGACCGGTGCCAAAAAGTCTGACTAAAGGATGTGTATTGGAGGATCGTTAGTACCCATTGTATGATGTTGTGGGTGGAGTGTGTCATTGTCCCTTTGATTACTGCAGCATGCTTTCTACTGTATAAAAGCCTGAGTTTACCATTAAAGTATCGATCCATTTGGAACCAGAGAACAGAGCTGTGTGTCTCGTTTTCTGGGGAATCCATATGGGCCGCGCTCGTCTGCTGGATTGTGGAGTGTCGATAAGCTGTCGTGGGTTGGTGGAATAGAATATCGTAAACGGCGTTAACCCCTGACCGTTACACTGCTGTTCAGAGTATATAGGGCCAAAGGGACTGGTAATGACCTGGGGCGAGGAGGCGGGGAAACCCATGCTATTTTTCTCAATGATTTTCATCCATATTGCAGGGACCAGACATTACATTAACCACTTAACCCCCGGACCATATTGCTGCCCAAAGACCAGAGCACTTTTTGCGATTCGGGACTGCGCCGCTTTAACTGACAATTGCGCGGTCGTGCGACGTGGCTCCCAAACAAAATTGGCGTCCTTTTTTTCCCCTCACAAATAGAGCTTTCTTTTGGTGGTATTTGATCACCTCTGCGGTTTTTATTTTTTGCGCTATAAACAAAAATAGAGCGACAATTTTGAAAAAAAAATATATTTTTTACTTTTTGCTATAATAAATATCCCCCACAAATACATAAAAAAAAAATGTTTTCCTCAGTTTAGGCCGATACGTATTCTTCTACATATTTTTCGTAAAAAAAATCGCAATAAGCGTTTATTGATTGGTTTGCGCAAAAGTTATAGCGTTTACAAAATAGGGGGTATTTTTATGGCATTTTTATTAATATATATTTTTTACTAGCAATGGCGGCGATCAGCGTTTTTTTTTTCGGTACTGCGACATTATGGCGGACACTTCGGACACTTTTGACACATTTTTGGGACCATTGGCATTTTTATAGCGATCAGTGCTATAAAAATGCATTGGATTACTATAAAAATGCCACTGGCAGTGAAGGGGTTAACACTAGGGGGCAGGGAAGGGGTTAAGTATGTGCCTGGGTGTGTTCTTACTGTGTGGGGGGGGGGGGGGGGGTGGCCTCACTAGGGGAAATGACTGATCGCTGTTCATACATTGTATGAACAGAGGATCAGCATTTTCCCCCCTGACAGGACCGAGAGCTGTCAGGGGTCCCCGCTCTGTAACGAGCAATCGCAGGTGCCCCGGCGGCGATCGAGCCCGCCGGGCACACACACGGGAGTCGGGGGCGAGCGGGGGGCGCGCGCACGCGCCCCTAGTGGCCGCTCGAAGAGCCGACGTAATATGACGGGCTCTCGCCCAGGAGAGCCGACCTGCCGCCGTAGAATGACGGCGGCTGGTCGGCTAGTACCGTAGTTAAAGCCGCAGGCAGTTTTAAATGACTTTTTTCTTATAGTAATCTCATTTTGTGCAGGGACAGTTCTAAACACGTGCCACTTCACAGGCATACTATAGACACCCAGCAGGTAAGATATTTAAAGGAATAAAAAATAAAAAAATTCACTTTAAGCATCATTAAAATCACTGCTCCCGAAAAACTTTTTTTTCCATTGATACAAACCCGTTTTACGACAATAACTTGCATATTAGCCCTTAAAATTAGCACTTTTGGATTCAAACGTTCGAGTCCCACAGACTTCAATGGGGTTCTAAAAGTTTGCGCGAACGTTCGGTCCGTTCGAAGGTTCTGGTGCGAACCGAACGGGGGGGGGGGGGGGGGCGGTTGTTCGGCTCATCCCTACTACCTAAGTGTTTTCTGTATTGTGTAACACAGTGGGCCCCCCACCCCTCAGGGCCAGTGTTCAGTGAACGTGTTGCACCCATGGTGGCGGGACGGCTCTTGTTCTGGGAGGATGTCATATGTCATATGCACGGCGATCGGTGGTGAGATGTGTTCCTTGGACACAGCGGATCACCAATCACGGTAAAGAGCCAATGACCAAAGTGATCAGCTTTGTCCAATCACAGCTGATCACATGTAAACAAATATCGGTTATCTGCAATTCTTTTCCTCAGCGCTGTCACTGTCTGAGGAAACGTAAGCCAATAAGCGTTTTTTCTGTGACACGGGACCTTTACATTGATAATCAGTGCAGCATATCAGTCCCGCTTATCAGTGTCCATCAGTGCCAACTCAGTGTACACCAGTGCAGCCTATCAGTGTCCACCAGTGCAGCCTATCAGTGTCCATCAGTGCCAACTCATCAGTACCCATCAGTGCAGCCTATCAGTGTCCATCAGTGCCAACTCATCCCTCCTGTATTGAACTGTATTGTAACTGTACTGTCTGCCCCATGTTGTAAAGCGCTGCACAAACTGTTGGCGCCATATAAATCCTGTATAATAATAAAAATAATAACTGAGGTGGTTTACACAGTGATTTCCTATGATGGTTAGCTCCATCTAGTGGACATAATGATTTTTTTTTTTTAAAGGCCCCAATCAGTATAATTACAACAATACCGCACTATGGCCACTAGAGGGAGCCAATGATCATAGGAAGTCACTGTATGAAATAAAATATGGACAACATTCATCACAGCTGGGTGAATTCTTGTCATTTTCATTCAACAATTAAAAAAAAAAGTGCAAAGCTTACATCACAAAATTTATCAACGAAAGGTAATGATTCCATTTTTCTATTTCAATGTTTTTTATTGGAAGTTCTCTTATTGAACAATCAGTTACAGAATACAAAGTGTTACAAATCACAAGTGACAGTGTCCATCCTTGTGTAGATAGACATATCACATTGACATGGAAGTGTACTACATCCATATACTAGTAAAGGGATCATATCCCATCTGTACAAATCCTATACACTCTATTGTAACCACTTCCAAGAATATGACATCAAAGAACCATCAACTGAGAACAAAGAGAGTAAAGAAAACAAATATAATAAAGATTGTCTGGGAATAGTCAATGACGTAGGCAGGGTCTGACGTACGAGGGGGCAGGGTCACCCGTCACATCATAGGTAATCCCCAGATTTCCCCTTTTGCCAAGGAATAGCCAATGACGTAGGCGGGGTCTGACGTACGAGTGGGCGGGGTCACCCGTCACATCATAGGGTAAGCCCTGGCTTTCCATGCTTGCGGGGGGAATAGCCAATGGCATAGGTGGGACCCCGTCATTGGCTATCAACAAAAGGTTGATAGGTTGGCTAGACTGGACTGATCCTGAAGACCACCACATCCTGATGTACAGGAAGATAGGACATCAGTGAGGAACATTTCCCTTACTCAGGACAGGTCTATGGCTTCTCCCCTGTGTGAGATCTCTGATGTGTGTAAAGATTGGACTTCCTTGAAAAACATTTCCCGCACTCAGGACAGGAGTACGGCTTCTTCCCTGTGTGAGATCTCTGATGTGTGTAAAGATTGGACTTCCTTGAAAAACACTTCCCGCACTCAGGACAGGAGTACGGCTTCTTCCCTGTGTGAGATCTCTGATGTGTGTAAAGATTGGACTTCTGTGAAAAACATTTCCCACACTTAGGACAGGAATACGGCTTCTCCCCTGTGTGAGATCTCTGATGTGTGTAAAGAATGGACTTCCTTGAAAAACACTTCCCGCACTCAGGACAGGAGTACGGCTTCTTCCCTGTGTGAGATCTCTGATGTGTGTAAAGATTGGACTTCTGTGAAAAACATTTCCCACACTTAGGACAGGAATACGGCTTCTCCCCCGTGTGAGATCTCTGATGTGTGTAAAGATCAGACTTATGTGAAAAACACTTTCCACACTCAGGACAGGAGTACGGCTTCTCCCCTGTGTGAGATCTCTGATGTGTGTAAAGATCAGACTTATGTGAAAAACATTTCCCGCACTCAGGACAGGAGTACGGCTTCTCCCCTGTGTGAGATCTCTGATGTCTGTAAAGATTGGACTTCTGTGAAAAACATTTCCCGCACTCAGGACAGGAATACGGCTTCTCACCTGTGTGAGATTTTATATGCAGATCAAGAGAACTTTTAAAATTGAAACACTTCCCGCACTCAGTACAGGAAAGCCTCCTATCTGTTGGAAGGACGGCACCGTCCCTCACAGTCTGAGGTTCCTCAGGATAAGAAGAAGACGATGGTCCGGCACTGTCCCTCACAGTCTGAGGTTCCTCAGGATAAGAGGAAGACGATGGTCCGGCACCGTCCCGCACAGTCTGAGGTTCCTCAGGATAAGAGGATGACGATGGTCCGGCACTTTCCCTCACAGTCTGAGGTCCCTCAGGATAAGAGGAAGATGATGGTCCGGCACCGTCTCTCACAGTCTGAGGTTCTTCAGGATAAGAGGAAGACGATGGTCCGGCACCGTCTCTCACAGTCTGAGGTTCCTCAGGATAAGAGGAATACGATGGTCCGGCACCGTCTCTCACAGTCTGAGGTTCTTCAGGATAAGAGGAAGACGATGGTCCGGCACCGTCCCGCACAGTCTGAGGTTCCTCAGGATAAGAAGAAGACGATGGTCCGGCACCGTCCCTCACAGTTTGAGGTTCCTCAGCATAAGAGGAATACGATGGTCCGGCACCGTCCCGCACAGTCTGAGGTTCCTCGGGATAAGAGGAAGACAATGGTCCGGCACCGTCCCGCACAGTCTGAGGTTCCTCAGGATAAGAGGAAGACGATGGTCCGGCACCATCCTGCACAGTCTGAGGTTCCTCAGGATAAGAGGAATACGATGGTCCGGCACCGTCCCGCACAGTCTGAGGTTCCTCAGGATAAGAGGAAGACGATGGTCCATCTACACTGTGTGGTGCCGGATGGACATTTGAGGTAGTCGGGTTTTCTCCTGGACTATACTGTGTGATGTCCTCATCTTCTACTTTACAGTCTGGAGACAAAGTGAGACAGTCCTCTGAGGTTTTCCTCATCTCCCGTCCATCTACTAAAATAGAAATAAAAAGATTATTACTAGACATGAGCAGATTGGTTCCCCTACACCAGGACTCCGCCCACATCAGGCAGCTTTGTCTCTGAGGATCTTACAATTCCCCCCTCAAGGTAACTAGTAAATGGTTCCTCTGATCTCCTAGCAGATCATTTCTTTATTCATGGACCTTAGTCAGAGAGTGAGGACACAATGAAGCCCGGTGACGTAAAACACTACGACGTACTGAGAAAAATGAAGTTCAATGCTTCCGAGCATGCGTCAACTTGATTCTGAGCATGCATGGATTTTTGACCGATGGACTTCCCCACAGACGATCGTTTTTTTCTATCGTTTCTTATCCATAAGAAAAATTTACGAACCGATCGTGTGTACAGGGCTTAAGAACTGTCATTTATAGGAGTGAGAGTGATGAGGGGATTATAGGATGAGTGTCCCCTCCCCCTCTATCACTCATTGTCATCTTCCCAACACAAGAAGTCCTGCACTCCCTGATCTAGTCCATGATTTAGTCATGAATAACAGCGGGGCTGAGCCCCACCAGAGGTCAGAGAGTGAGGATGTGGGAAGAACAACCAAGATGAAGAATGGACTGATCCTGAAGACCACCATCATTGGGTTATTGACTCCTCCCTCTTTATCACTTTCTTTTTTAAGGTTCCAAAGATTATTATCAACATGTAAAAGTGTGTGCTCCAATCAAATCATCAGATATAAAATCAAACCACTATGAAATAAGTAAATAGGAAATTGCTCATATAATACCCAGATATGAGATATAACAGAACTGCTCCGATATTGGTTAATGAACGAAAACGGAACAAAAATATGAGAGAGAGACTGAAGTTCTGCTTTCCTTGGAGCGCCCCCTGTCTCTTAAATCCCAGCCCCCTGACTCTATCGGCAAGCTGTATTGGCTGAGAGAAGCAGGCTCCCATCAATCCTTTCCCTTTCCTATGCAGTTCCACACATTGCACTCATTCACATTATCTCTTTGGTGCCATCTGCTGGCCTTTTCTAAATCAGCAAACAGAATTCCATCCCCAGCCTATAATAATAGTACATTAACCACTTGCCGACCAGCCGCCGTCAGCGGGTTGGCTCGTTCCAACCAATCACCATACTGGTATGTTGGCTCCTTTAAGAGCTATAGCAGGTGCAGGCGCGTGCCCGCTGCACTGCAGGGGACCTGATGCGTGTGGCAGGCAGCTGCGAGGTCCGTTGTCCACCCGAGATTGTGGACACAGGAGCAAGAATGGGGATCTGTGTGTGTAAACAGATCTCCGTTCTGACAGGAGAGGAGAGACAGATCTGCTGTTCCTAGCAATCAGGAAAAGCGATCTCTCTCCTCCTCCAGTCAGCTCCTCCCCCCCACAGGTAGAAACACATATAACCCTGTGATCGCCTCCTAGTGTTAACACCTTCACTGCCAGTGACATTTACACAGTAATCAGTGCATTTTTATAGCTCTGATCTCTGTATAAATGTCAATGGTCCAAATAATGTGTCAAAAGTGTCCGATGTGTCTGCCGCAATGATGCAGATCGCCGCCATTACTAGTAAAAATAATATCCCATAAGTCTAAATCTATCCCCTATTTTGCATAAGCTATAACTTTTGCACAAACCACTCAATATACGCTGATTGCTATTTTTTTTACCGAAAAAATGCATTACAATTTACCGGAAAAAATAAATAAAAATTTTAGTTGACTAAAACGTACTGCAGATTTTAGTTGAGTAAATACAACGAAAACTAAAACAATTCAGATGACTAAATTACACCTAAAACGAAATAAAAATTTGACGTCAAAATTAAAATTGCAGAGGAGATACACTGTGCGTGTCTAATGATGTGTGTGACAGATATTTCTATGTAATAAAGTGAGAGATGTTATAGATTAGGGATGAGCCCAACACCCCCCCCCCCCCCCCGTTCGGTTTGCACCAGAACCTGCGAACAGACCAAAAGTTTGTGTGAACTTTAGAACCCCATTAAAGTCTATGGGACTCGGACATTTGAAATCTAAAGTGCTAATTTTAAAGGCTAATATGCAAGTTATTGTCCTAAAAAGTGTTTGGGGACCCGGGTCCTGCCCCAGGGGACATGTATCAATGCAAAAAAAGTTTTAAAAACTGCCTTTTTTTTTAGGAGCAGTGATTTTAAATGACTTTTTATCCTTCAGAAATTACACTTTGTGCAGGGACAGTTCTAAGCACGGGAAACATGCGCTGCTTTAAGGTATACTATAGACACCTCCCCCCCCAGGAAATTTAAAGGAATATTTCACTTTTATTGTTTCCCTTTAAGCATTATTAAAATCACTGCTCCCGAAAAAAACTGATGTTTTTTAAAATCTGTTTTTGCAGTGATACATGTCCCCTGGGGCAGGAACCGGGTCCTCAAACACTCCCCTGGGGCAGGACCCGGGTCCCCAAACACTCCCCTGGGGCAGGACCCGGGTCCCCAAACACCCCCCTGGGGCAGGACCCGGGTCTCCAAACACTTTTTATGACAATAACTTGCATATAAGCCTTTAAAATTAGCACTTTAAATTTCTCCCATAGACTTTTCCAGGGTGTTCCACGGCTTTTCGAACTTGCCGCGAACGCCCCAAATTGTTCGCTGTACGGCGAACAGGCAATGTTCCAGTCGAACATGAGTTAGACTCGAACTCGAAGCTCATCCCTATTATAGATCTATACTGTGTGGAGAGTTCTTCTAGTCTTGGGTCTGAGACTATACAGACATATCCCTCCACCCGGCACTGCCAGCAAACATCAGAACTAGTAACCCCGGGAGAATTCCTCTGTCACAGATCTCGCTAGATCCGGGTATGAATGAATGAAAAACGTATAAAGCGCGGCGCATGCGAACTGAATAGCTTCTGGGCGCTAGTTGTTCGTGTCTCATGACATCAAAAGAGCAGAGTTTTGATTCGTCTTCTGAAAGTCAGGTGGTTTTCCTCCAACCGAATGCTGGTTGGTAAAGCGTTCCATAGTCTCGGACCCTGAAAAGCAAACCTTCTTTCTCCTTTGGACTTGTATTTGGTTTTTGGTACCCTGACCAGATTTTGGTTGGTGGATCGCAGAACGCGATTCGAATTGTGAGGTTCTATCTTGTCGCAAAGATATTGCGGAGCCTTCCCATGGATGCACTTATGTGTCAGGCAGAGTGCTTTAAATGCAATTCTGTCTTTTACTGGCAGCCAGTGAAGGGATCTCAACGAAGGTGAGATTGATTCCCATTTTTTTTCCCAGTCACCAGTCTGGCGGCCGTATTCTGAACGACTTGCAGACGGGAGATTTGGTACTTTGGGAGTCCGAGGTAAAGGGCGTTCGCATAGTCCAGTCTGGAATTCACGATTGTTCCCACCACGACTGCTACGTCTTCTTTGGGGATAAATGGAATAAGTCTGCGTAGTAGGCGCAACAGATGGTGCGATCCGCTGACTACTGACCCTATTTGTGCGTCCATTGTCATGAAGGTGTCGAAGATGACCCAGAGACTTTTGACTTTGGAGCTAGGGGTGATGATTTGGCCCAGAATGGGCGGGGGTGTCCAGGTTGTTGCCAGTCGACTCTTTTTCGGCTGGCGTGAAACATAAGGAGTTCTGTTTTAGAACTGTTGAGTTTAAGATAACTCTTTGTCATCCAGTTTTCTATCAAAGAGAGACATTTCTCTAAACTGGGATGATGATCCTTTTTGTTGCAGATGCGAAAATACAGTTGCGTATCGTCTGCATAAGAGTGATAGAGTAGTTCTTGGCTACTGATAATATCAAAGAGAGGGCGAAGATAGATGTTGAACAGCACCGGTGACAGGGGGGATCCTTGGGGGACTCCACATGACACCGTGCGCTTTTCCGACGTGAAAGAACCCAATTTAACTGTTTGTGATCGGTTTTCAAGAAAGGAAGAAAACCATGGTAAATCACCTTCTGCGACTTCTGCTACCTCGGCCAGTCGCATCAGTAACAGTTTGTGGTCTACCGTGTCAAAGGCTGCGCTTAGGTCCAGCAGAACCAGGAGACAAGATTCTCCTTCGTCTGCGGCCTCGAGGGCATCGTCCCATATTTTGAGTAAGGCCGTTTCTGTCCCGTGTCCGGGACGGAAGCCTGATTGTAATGGATCCAGTAGATTGTGGGTATCTAGATGCTGTTGCAGCTGTTGTACCACTACTTTCTCCATTATCTTGGAGAGAACATTTAGGCCTGTTATGGGACGGCGGTTAGTTGGGTCCTTGGGATCCAGGTTAGGTTTTTTCAAGATGGGCTGGATTGTGCCCTCTTTCAACAGGGATGGCACTGTGCCTTCCTTAAATGACTGGTTTATAAGCTGTGTGATGGGTGGTGCCAGGATGTCGGCACATTCCTTCAGCAGTTTGGTGGGAATGATGTCATTGGGTGCTGTGCTGTTCCGCAAAGCACCAATGATATTTTTTGTGGTATCGATGGAGATCGGTTCCAGAGTGAACTTTGTTGATTGTAGAGCGTTTCTGTGGGTGTTTTGTGGTTGATTGACGGTGGGGTTGAGGGGGGTATTGTTTTGCATGATGCTTTCCCGGATTCTTTCAATTTTGTTGATGAAGAAATCCGATAGTTCATTACAGAACTCTTGGGTGTCTGAGTTGGGGACTTCAAGACATCCTGGATTCATGGTCTGGGTGACCATCTTGAAGAGTTCGCGGGGGCGGTTTAGGGCGCTGTTAATCGCCATAGAAAAATGATGTTTCTTGGCTTTGAAGATTTCTTTATGATATCGTGTTGTTATTGCCTTGTAGATGATGAGGTGATCTTCTGAAGGGCTTCTTTTCCAGGCGGCTTCCCCCCCTCTGCGCTCTTGCTTCAGAAGCGACAGCTGGTTGTTGAACCAGCCGGACTTTCTTTTTCGGATGCAGGCTTTGCGTTTCGGTGCTACTAAATCGGCTGAGTGTAGCAGGGCTGCGTTTATGGCATCCAGTGTATCTGCGGCTGTTTGATGTGGATGGATTGTTTTGATTCTGTTTCCCAAGGTAGATTTGAAGAGTTCCGAATGGAGCTTCTTCTGAGATCTAGCCCAGTGTATTGTCACCGGCTTGGGTGCTTTTATCACTGGGGGAATTTTGGAGATTATGAAATTAATTGCATGGTGGTCTGTCCATGGCAATGGTTCATTTTCTAAAATGCTTATTTTCAGATTTTGTCTGAAAATTAGGTCAAGTGTGTGACCTGAAGCATGTGTGGGCCTGCATATAAGTTGCTGTAGTCCTAATCCATCCAGGTGATCGATGCAGGCGTCCGCAATGGGATCCTGTGCGGAGTTGGCCCACAGATTAAAGTCCCCGAGCAGCAAAAGGTGTTTGCTGTTAAGGGTATAAGTGGATATAAACTCCGTTAAAGATGGCAAAAACTGCGATTTTGGCCCAGGTGGCTTATAGCAGAGGAGAATGTGAACAGTCTCCTGGGGGGAAGTTTGAAGTTGAAGAGTAAGGGTTTCCATGAATGGAAGAGGATTTTGAAGGGCTGGCTTAGTGATTGTAATATGAATCTTGTGGATCACAGCCAGGCCTCCTCCTCTTTGCCCTATTCTGTTTTCCGTTATAATGCGATAGTTTTCTGGCACCAATTCTCCGAGAATGGTGTTGCAGTCGTCTGAGAGCCAGCTTTCTGTAATAAAGAGGCAGTCTAGATCGTTTTGTAGTAAGAAATCGTGGATTTCTTTTTTTTTTTTTTTTTTTTTTTTTTTTTCACTTCAGACTCAACCTCATATAGTGTGCATTATATGCTCATGTTCTGCGTACCAGCCCATTGCATCTCTATATTGGTTTTGCATCATAAGTGTCTCTTCTTTTGTGTGGAAGTTTGCTTTTTTCCTCCCTCTTTTTTTTTTTTCTTTAAATATAAGTATTTATATGTTATTTATTTAATATCATTCCTCGTGCTTAAGAGGCGCAAAGTATTTGTGATTATAATTATCCCCCCCCTAATCCTTCCCCCCCATCCCCCCCTATCTCACCTTAAACAATCTCTTATATCTCTAGTTCTCTCTAATTTTCTTCTAATGCCTCTTTTAAGTATCTATCCTTAATTTTTCTACGTAACTCCACGATTTCTTAAAAGTCCTCCATTTATTCCATTTCGTGATTTGTAAAATGTTATTGCCTTCTATAGCCTCTTTTAGTTCTTCCATTTTGTATGTTTCTTCAACCGCATCTATCCATTCCCAGATTAAGGGGCACTCCACCTCTTGCCACTTCCTTGGTATAAGTCTCTTAGCGGCGTTGAGTAGGTGCGGTACAAGCGATTTCCTATAGCTCTTTATACCTTCCTCCCCCCCATGGAATAGGATGACCCATGGGTCCATCTTTATCTTTTTCCCCGTGATCTCTTCCACACAGGTCAAAATTTGTTCCCAATACTTCTTGATCTTAGGGCATCCCCACCAGAGATGTGCCATATTTCCTGATGTTTTACATCCCCTCCAACACTCTCCTGTCTGTTCTTCATTATACTTTTTTATCTTATCCGGGGTCATGTACCATCCGGATATACATTTAAAGCACATCTCCGCAGTACGGCTATCTACCGCTGAGGAGTGTGTCAGAGCCAACATTTTATCTATTGTGCCCCTATCCCGCTGTGTTCCCAGTTCCCTTTCCCATTTTCTAATGAATGGGGGTATATTCTGCTCATCTATCTTCAATAGAATTCTGTATAACTTTGAGGTAGTTCCTTTAGATCTTTCCGTGGAACATATTTTTTCTAAGTCTGTTAACTGGTCTCCCGTTCTCAGTGGTCCTGGGAGATCCTGAACAAAATGTTTAAGCTGCTGATACCTCCATTCATTGATTTCCATTAAATTATTTTTAAATTTTAACTCTTGTAGTGTTATTATATGGCCGTCCTTCATTATATCCCTTAGTTGTACAGTGTCCTGTTTAATCCAATTACCCCCCACTTGTGTTTTACCTGGTGCAAAATAATCATTATTTTTTAGTGCTATAAAAGGTGAATTATATTCCTTCTGAATTTTTTTATACACCTTGTCCCATATTTTAAGTGCATTTTTTGTTATTTCATGTGCGTTTTTATCTAGTGTCCTAAATTGGGGAGGGTTCCAAATTATCTTGTCCAACCTCACCTGTGCTAATTCATTTTCTAATCTTACCCACCTTTTTTCTTTGTTGGCTCTGGCCCACTCCACCACCCTTGTTATAACCACCGCGTCATAGTATCCTTTAACATCCGGTACCGCTAAACCCCCCTTTTTTTTTGGTTGTTTTAGGGTCTGGAGTGATATCCTATGTTTCTTATTTTTCCATATGTAATTCATAATTAATTTTTTTAATACTGAGAATAGTGTTCTCGGGAGGGCTATGGGAATCATCTGAAATTTATATATGATTTTAGGTATAATAACCATTTTGCAATAATTGATTCGTCCTATCCATGATATTGCTCTATTTTCCACTCTTTTTGTTTCTGTCTTGATTTCATTTAATAGGGGGATGAAGTTTATTTTATACATTTTTTTTGTAGAATTTGCTAAGAGTATCCCTAGGTATTTAAGTTCTTTGACCCAGGCGAAATGGTACTTCACTTTCAAGAGTTGCTCTTCCCATTTACTTATATTTATACTCATAATCTCCGTTTTGGTGAGGTTTATTTTAAAGTTCGCAATTTCCCCGTACTCTCTGCATAGGTTTAATAGGTTTGGTATTGATGTTTTGGGTTTATCTAAATAGAACAGGACATCGTCTGCAAATGCAGAGAGTTTGTATTCCTCCTCTCCTATTTTAACCCCTTTTATTTCTTGGCAGTTCCGGATCCTGACCAATAGAGGCTCCAATGAGAGCACAAACAGGAGCGGCGACAGAGGGCACCCCTGCCTTGTACCATTTTTCATTGAGAAAGTTTGGGATAAACTTCCGTTTATCTTTATTTTGGCTGTGGGCGACACATAAAGTGCTGCAATCCAATCTATCATTCTCTGTCCGAACCCCATGTCCTTCAGGGTAAGCAACATAAATCCCCAGTCTACTCTGTCGAACGCTTTTTCTGCATCGATCGACAGAAGTAGACCTGGGGACCCTACCGCCTTCATTCTCTGGAGTATCAAGAGTGTTTTTACTCCATTGTCTCTACCCTCTCTACCTTGGACAAAGCCCGTTTGGTCCGGGTGTACCAGTTTTGTCATTTCCTGTCTTACTCTTCCGGCCAGTACCTTTGCGTACAGTTTTAT
This sequence comes from Rana temporaria, assembly GCF_905171775.1. NCBI lineage: Eukaryota > Metazoa > Chordata > Amphibia > Anura > Ranidae > Rana > Rana temporaria. The sequence goes on along the minus strand of NW_024404413.1, from coordinate 11,007 downwards.
ATCAGTGTTTAAGAGAGATATCGGCCTGTACCCTGAGCAGCTTCCCGTGTCTTTACCTTCCTTTGGAATAACCGTGATGGTTGCCTCTGATGCTTCTTTACTTAATTTATACTCTCTTCCAAGGCCATTAAAATACTGGCATAGTTTTGGGAGGAGAATCTCCTTGTATTTTTTGTAATACATCACAGTGAAGCCGTCAGGGCCCGGGCTTTTACCGGCTTCTGTACTTGTTAATGCTAGTTTAATTTCATTTTCCGTAATGGGCCTATCCATCTCTTCTGCCTCCATTTGTCCAATTTTCGCTATTTCTGCTTCCTTTAAGAATGTAGCGATCTTATTTTCTTTTTCCCCTTTTTGCCAGTTCTTTTGTTCTACCGAGTATAATTTTTCATAGTATACTCTGAATGTTTCTGCAATATCTTTTGTTGTATGTGAAACCTCACCTTTTTCGTTTTTGATTTTATCTATATAATTCCTAGATTTCTTTTTTTGTACCATCCGAGCTAGATGTTTGCTTGTTTTATTCCCCCACCTGTATCTTTCCCTTGCTATCAAGTTAAATTCCCTTTTTATATCCTGATCTAAAAGTTCTTTAAGGTCATTTCGCTTATTTACTAGGTTTAGATATAGGTTTCGTTGTTTTCCCATTTTCTTATGTTTCTGTTCAAGATTAAAGATCTCCTCTATTAGTTTTTCCCTTTTACTATTCTCCTCTTTCTTCCTCCTTGCTCCTTCAGAGATCAAGATCCCTCTTATCACCGCCTTGTGAGCATCCCATAGGGTTGCTTTAGAAATTCCTTCTATCTCATTTGTTTTAAAATACTCTTCTAATTCTTTTTTAACCCTCAGGGAACTTTTCTCTTTGATTATTAGCTCTTCATTAAGTCTCCAGTTTTGATAGGGCTTTTGATTCCCTGAGATTTTTATGGATATGCTGATAGGGGCGTGATCCGAGATCGTCATGGTTTCTATTCTTGTCTCGACCACCATTTCCAGTATTCTATGGTCTACCAGTATGTGGTCAATCCGAGAGTAGCTCCCGTGGACCGGGGAATAGAACGTGTAATCTCGTTGGCTTGGGTTAAAGATCCTCCATGTATCTACTAATTGATTTCTATATAAACTTTCCTTAACCTTTCTTAGTTGTTTGTCTTGGGTTTCTGTTGTCTGGTGAGTCTTGTCTACTTTCGGGTCCATACAAAAATTTAAGTCTCCTCCCAATATTAACTTTCCCCTCCTAAAATCTTTTAATTTCCCTAGTATTTCCAACAGGTATTTCATCGGGGAGGTATTTGGGGCATATATATTTACAAGGGTGTATTCCTCCTCCTCCAGATTTCCCCTTAAAAAGAGGAATCTCCCTTCCGGGTCTGTCATTCTATCCGTCAGGACGAACCTAGTTCCCTTCGCTATTCCGATTGCTATCCCTCTGGCTCTTTTGGAAATGGTATCTCCATAGTACCATCTGGGAAAGTCGGGGGAGTATATCTTTGTATTTGACCCCAGTGTAAGATGGGTTTCTTGTAAGAAGGCAATGTCTGTCCTATACCTTTTCAGCTCCTTTAATATCTTATGTCTCTTAGTTGGACTGTTAAGGCCTTTTACATTATAAGACAAACATTTAATCACTGGCATCTTTGTTTACCTTTCTTCGGGTTACTGTCTCTTCTGATTGTTTTGGTGAGATAGGGTTTCTTCCCTCCCTGCTTCCCATACCTCCCTCCCTCCCTCCAACCCACCCAATCCTCCCCCTCCCTCCCATCCCCTCTTCCCACCCTGCCCAACCCTCCCTCCCTCCCTCCCATCCCCTCCCCCTTCCCTCCTTCCTCCCTCCTACCCCCCCTATCTGGCCTATTGAAGACCTTTGAACCATCTTCCATGTCATGGTTCAGAACATTCCGGGTGGGGTCTGGGACCACCCCCCCTCCGGTTCTCCACCCGGGAGGGGGGGGGGGGAAGGGACCTGTCCCAAGCCGGAAGTCAGAGGGGAGACCAAGAAAAAAAAAAAAAAACAGAAAAAGGCTAACTGGGAACTTCTACCGCAGTCCAGAAGAGAAAAAGGTACTACCAGAAGGGGAGCTGAGGAAAAGAGGACGGGGGGGGTTCCCACCCTCCCCCCCTCCTCCTCCCATCCCCCCCCCCCCCCCTACCCCCAGCCCGGCAGGTCAGGGACCTGAATATCCAACTTCCTACAGAATTCATTCAAGTCCTCGGGGAATCTTAGTGTCGCCGATCTCCCCTCTTTTGTTCCAATTAGGCAAGCAGGGAAACCCCAATTATACTTGATCTTCAGATCTGTCATCTGTTTTAAGAGTGGTTTTAATGTCCATCTCCTTGCCAGGGTTTCTGGGGCCACGTCGGTGAATATCTGCAGCTCCGTCCCTTCGAACACTACCGGGGGTTGTCCCCTCAGCTTTTTCCAGATTGCTTCTTTATCTTCATAAAATCCGAACCTTATTATGACATCTCTTGTTCGCTCGGTAGTCGCTCTTTTCGGGTTTCCTACCCGATGCACCCTTTCAATCCTAATTGGGTTGTCTATTGTTCTTTCTAGTAGTGGATTAAATATCGTCTGTGTTATTATCCTGAGGTCCTCTCCCCTCTTCTCTGGTATCGACCTTATCCTTAAGTTTTGTCTCCGGCTTCTATTTTCCTGATCCTCCAATTTATAGAGAATATGTCTCTGTTGAAGTTGAATCTGATCCATCTGGGCTTTTAGTGTATTTGATTCCTGTTCTTGTTTCTCTATTTGTTCCTCAACTGTTTCTATTCTGGAGAGCATGTGACCGAAGTCTGTCCTTAAGTTCTGTATTTCACTTTTTATCACGTTTTCCAATCTTAACAGCATCTCCGCCATTTCTCCCTTTGAGGGGGCCTGAGTGTCCGTGCTTCGTTCATCCATCCTGCTGCTTTCTAATACGCTTCCGGTGGGCCCCTCCTCTCTTAATTCTATAGATGTTTCTCTGGACATATCACTCTGGGGTTTCTTATTTTCAACTTTTTTTGTTTTGTTCACTTGTTGTTGCTTTGTTGCACCCTGGGCTCCAGGGACACGCGGACTTTCCCCTCTAGTTACGAATGGCCTTATTGAGCTAGTTGCTGTTGTGTTGCTTGGAGTAGTTGGGGGTCCCCCTTTTGTTGATCTACTCGTCATTCTGCTCATATTAGTCTCCTTCTTTCTTATTCTCTTCCCCAGCTTGACCTCTTAATTCCCCAATTGATACAAAAACCAATATAAAGGGAGGGACCGATATAGAGTGCTATGCTGGGTTGTGCCAGAGGTCTACTTTGTAGGGATTCGCTATTTTGATTTTATTTTCTCCCCCTCTACCCCCTTTTTTTTTTTTAGCTCTTAACCTACTAGTATTATTTCAGCAGTTCTGACAGTTTAAGCGATGCTTATCAATATACCAATATATCCGCTCTTGATCAATTACAACAAATAGTATTTGTATATGCAGGGAATATGGGTAGACAGAGTTCCCCTATTTACCATTCGGTTATAGTGCGTTAAAGAGGGGGGCAGGGTACCTCCCCAGATCTTTCCCTTTTCCTGCTGTTTAAGGTCCGGGGAATTTGGAAGAATCCAGAGAAAAAGGAGTAAAAATAAAGGTCCCACACCCGAGGTGCCTGAAAATTCCCCAAAAGATATGGGGCGTATAAGTTCCCCTCAATCAAATGCAAGGAAACAAAGTTAAATAAATAAATAATTTAGAGAATACGAATGGACAGGCTTCAAGCAGAACATGCAGGTAAAATTTTGAGTATAGAAGGTATAGAAGGTATATGCTAGTTTTACCTATTTTAGGAAGTTCATATGTAAAATTAATAGTCCCCCCAATCGAGTAGTATAAGAAAGTGCTGTAACAATCAGTTATTCATAGTGACATCTCTTATCCACCTCTCTATATAACTTCGCTTAGCATACACAGCTGGTTATCTCGGGGTTCCTGTTAGCTTCCCTTATTGGTCTTCCATTCTCTTGTGTTCAAATGTGATAAATTGTTCTACATCATATCATGCAATACAGCTCTTAATTTAATTTCTCAGGGAAAGAAAACAAAGAATACCTCTCTCCTCTCCATGGATCTGCATTAAATTGCTGTTTTCAAACATTCCAGTTTTTCTTCACAATTTAATTGTTAGCATTGAATGTACCTCATTGTCTGGATCGGCTGAGAGGAGGGATGCAGATGATATCCTTCCATCCAGGCTCAGCATACACGCTGTCTCGGCATACTCACTCTTGTGTTGGCTGGGGCCGTTGCAGTCGACAGGTGCCGTCCTCCCACTACTTACCCCACATCCTGTATCTATTTACCGGTGCTGCGGCGCGGCACGATACTTCACCGCCCGCAGCCCTTAGCGTCACAAGGAACGAGTAGGTCCGGTGGTTCAGTGGCGAGCCGATGGGCAGCATGTGCGGCGTAAGGAAGTTGCTGTCTCCCCCTCTCGTCCGGCTCAGTCCGTCCCTCCTCCTCCTAGCGGTCCCATCGCTCTTCGCTCCCCCGCCCGTGAATGCATCGCGTCATCACGTCCTCACGTGACTGCTGACTGCTAACTGACCCTGGGACATTCTTGAAATCGTGGATTTCTAATCGGTGTTTTACTGCCGATCTTGTGTTGATCAAAGCACATGATATGTGCTTGAGCTGGGTTAAATAGTTAAAATTTTTGATGGTCGATCGTCGATCGAATCTCAAAAGTTGCTCTATTTTTAAGGCCTTTTTGGTGACGGCTGGTAATGCTGTTGCGGATTGTCTCAGACCCCGAATAGAGTCCGCAGAGTATCGCAGATTAGCCATTGTCGCCAGTCACATTGTCGTCAGTCTTTCCTAATTGCGGCGGCCGCGAATGAGGCCTGGTCTGGCGCGGATGCGGGAAGAGCCGCGAGACGCCGGACGTGATGGGTGGAGGACTGTCCAAGTGAGCCGTCACTCGTTGAGTCTTCTCTCCCTGATTGGTCCAGAGGAAGGCGAAAAACCCCAGGCGTGCTGTGCCAATCTGCAGCGATCGGGGGAAAAAATTCCTTCCTGACCCCTTAACGGCGATCGCTGCAACCCTGGATCAATTGGCTAGGGGGGTGTGGGGGGGGGGGGGGGTCTTAGTCCTGTTTTTTTGTGCTGTGTCTGCAGCAGCCGAGAGCTGGGAGGACCCTGCCTGGCTGCACTATCCCTGGGGAGAGCCGACTCGTTTGAGAGCGTCCTGCTCTCACTATCCCTGGGGTGAGCAGACTAAGATGAGAGCGTCTGCTGCACCGCTGAATCTATATAGCAAGAGTTCCAACTTTATTAGCTGCAAGTTTGTTCTCGATCAGTGATTGAAAAAAAAAATAATGAAGACTCCTGTCTTACCTCCTGTTTCAAACTCCTGGTTTTTAACTCAGGCACTTTTGATCAAAGAATGCACTTCTGATCAGAGAGTCCGCCCTGGTTCACACTGGGTACGATTTGGAACGATTTGAGATGCGATTTGACATGTCAAATCGCATCTCAAATCGGCGGCAATGGCAATTGCGATTTCGGGCCGCGATTTACAGCAAATCGCGGCAAAATCGCGGTAAAATCGCGCATTTTACCGCGATTTTGAATTCGCAGCAGTGTGAACCTAGGCTTCACATGTGAAGCCACCATCAATTGGGAGCCATGGGACACAATGTAAGACTCATACCCCAGAGGACTAAGACAAGCAATGCCTATGGAGAAAATCAACATTTTACTACCAGCTGAACCCCAGAATCTCCATAAATCCATCCTAGAGACATGAACTGTGTCTGCAGCACAGAGAAGGAAGATTATCCGAGAGAAATACAGGAATACAGGACGGGGAACACAGCTCAGGAAAGTGACCAGGGGATTATAGGCTGATATCACCCAGTCCCCGCCCTACTCTGGACCAATCAGTGAGCAGTATGGGTGGAGGAATGGATTTAGTGTTAATGACCCACCTGTGCTGATCTCTGTAGGAGTGTCCTCCTCTATAAATGTCCCCGTTATTCCATCCTCCTCCATAGACTGCTGATCATCCCTCACATACGTCTCTTCTTCTTCTGATTTCACCTCAAATTCTATATCGATTGGATCTCCACTCTAAACCAAGAAAATCCGAGAAAAGATTGTCTGTAAAACATAAGCTTTAACCCCTTCCCGCCTTATGGTAAAACAAATGTTAATGCCTAAGCACAGTTTTGCAACTTTGACATGTGCTAGTAAAACCGTACATATCATCATAACGACTTTGTGTATCCAGGTGGATTATACCGCGTTGTTTTTAGGGCAAATTGGGATTTCATTGGGTGGTAAATAGTTATGGATATCTCCTGATTTTTTTATTACCCAAAATAGTAAAAAAAACATACTTTATTTTTTTAAATGTAGCTGTATGTTTCTTGATACTACCATAACTTTCCACCAAAGAGCAACACAAAATAAATGTTCCTGCTCCTGACGATCGCAGCGATGTCACATATGTGTATGTTAGTTGTTGTTTGTACCCGTAGTACAGACCAGAAACAATACTGCGCATTTTACTTTTTTTATCCTAACTAAAACACACTGGGGTAGATTCAGAAAGCAATTACGCCTGCGTATCCATAGATACGCAGCGTAATTGCTAAGTAGCGCCGGCGTATCTACTTTCTGTATTCAGAAAGCTAGATACGCCGACTGTAGCCTAAGATACGACTGGCATAAGTCGCGATTTTCAAATTTTACGTCGTTTGCGTAAGTCGATCGTGAATGGCGCTGGACGCCATTTATGTTCACGTCAAAGCCAATCACGCTCTTGCGACGTCATTTACTGCAATGCAAGTCAGGAAATGTTCCCGACTGAGCATGCGCAGTACGTTCGGCGCGGGAACGAGCCTAATTTAAATGATCCACGCCCCCTAAGGGATCATTTGAATTACGCGCGCTTACACCAGCCCCTTTTACGCTACGCCGCCGCAACTTTACAGGCAAGTGCTTTGTGAATCAAGCACTTGCCTGTAAAACTTGCGGCCGCGTAACGTAAATGTCATACGTTACACCGCCGCAGTTTTGCGCGCCCCTACCTGAATCTGGGCCACTGACACTAATACAAATTATAAGAACGATACTACCTATAAGAACGATCAAGCGGTGGAACTGCCGCTATGATCGTCCTTATCGTGCACATAATCGCCGGCAGAAGAGAAGGATATCTGAGTAGCTGCACCCATCATTCAGATATCACCGCACAAAGCCCAGGACGTCATATGACCTCCACCCAGGATGGGAGATCCCCTCTGTGGACGTCAAATGACTATGGCTGGGTAATGAAGTGGTTAATTCTGCACAAGAAAATACTGACCTAAACACTAACCCTGGCACTGACCTTTATTATTATTCATTTTTATTTTACACACAGTATTTTTTGTCTCTGCAAGGAGAGAGAGATACAATGCATTCCTCTCCTCCATTCACAGAGAGAAAACACGGGGGCGGGCGTCACAGTGATCAGGTGACCCAGAACCAGGAGTTCCAGGACCCAATCATTAGTACAAGACCTGGGGCTGACCGTGAGACCTTGCAGTACGCTCCCAGCACAAAGACACATACCCATATATGAAGCCCTATGGAAAAACACCCAGTCCGGTGGGGCTTCATATATGCGCACGCTCAGCGGGAAGGGGTTAATAATGTGACATCACATATATAAAATCCTCACATCCCCTCCACGAGTCCATGTTCTAGATGCTCCACCCCACCAACCTTGTAACAGTGAGGGATGGTGTGACCTTCCTGTGTGGAATCCCGGGAATACAGAGGACGGGGACATCTCTCTGGTGGGGTCCAATTACTGGATCCATCTGTAGGAAACACACACACTGACTGGATCCATTGTTTCTATGTGTTTATCAGATGATGGGGGATCTAGGTGGAGCCTCCATACTACTCTCTGAATATATTATGGGTCACCTGTGCTATTCTCTGTAGAAGTGTCCTCCTCTATGAATGTCCTCGTCATTCCAGCCTCCTCCGTATATTGCTGATCATCCCTCACATACGTCTCTTCTACTTCACCCTCAACTTTTATGTTCATCAGATCTTCACCCTAAACCAAGAAAATATCTTGTAGGATCCATACACCACCTCCACAAGTCATTTTCATGTTCTAGATGCTTCATCCCACCAACCTGATCTTCCTGTGTGGAATCCCGGGAATACAGAGGACGGGGACATCTCTCTGGTGGGTTCCCATTACTGGATCCATCTGTAGGAAACACACACACTGACTGGATCCATTGTTTCTATGTGTTTATCAGATGATGGGGGATCTAGGTGGAGCCTCCGTACTGCTCTCTCCTTTACAATAAAGTCTCCTCTTACCCGGTGATGTGAGGGGCGGCTGATTGTCCATCATGACGTCCTTGTAGAGATCCTTGTGTCCTTCTAAATACTCCCACTCCTCCATGGAGAAATAGACAGTGACATCCTGACACCTTATAGGAACCTGACACACACAATGATACAGTCACCATCCAGACACACCCCTTGTCTGTTACTGGATAATGTCCCAGAATTCCCAGAATCCTCCTCACCTCTCCTGTCAGCAGCTCCATCATCTTCTTGGTGACTTCTAGAATCTTCTCCATGTTGTGTCTCTCAGGTTTTAGGGAGTCACATGGAGGCACTGTGATGGTCATGTGATCACCTGACTTCACAAGAGGAAATCTCTGTATTGGGGAACCAATAGGAATATCATGTTAGAATCCCAGAATCCTCCTCACCTCTCCGGTCAGGGCTGTGTTTTATTAATAGAGATAAGAGTGATGTCATGTGACCTCCCAGAATCCTCCTCACCTCTCCGGTCAGGTCTGTGTTTTATGAATAGAGATAAGTGTGATGTCATGTGACCTCCCAGAATCCTCCTCACCTCTCCAGTCAGGTCTGTGTTTTATTAATAGAGATAAGAGTGATGTCATGTGACCTCCCAGAATCCTCCTCACCTCTCCGGTCAGGTCTGTGTTTTGTAATTAGAGATAAGAGTGATGTCATGTGACCTCCCAGAATGCTCCTCACCTCTCCGGTCAGGTCTGTGTTTTATTAATAGAGATAGGAGTGATGTCATGTGACCTCCCAGAATCCTCCTCACCTCTCCAGTCAGGTCTGTGTTTTATTAATAGAGATAAGAGAGATGTCATGTGACCTCCCAGAATCCTCCTCACCTCTCCGGTCAGGTCTGTGTCTTATTAAAGCGGTAGTAAACTCTGTACTTCCACTTTTACCTACAGGTAAACCTATAATAAATCTTACAGGTAAGCCTATAATAAGGCTTACCTGTAGGTATAAAGAATATCTCCTAAACCTGTACGGTTTAGGAGATATTCCCCTTGCAATGCGCTGATGACTGCAGCGGCGATCCTCGGCTAAAGGCCCGGCAGCCACCGGACCTTGCCGGCAAGAAGGGAGTGACGACATCGCCTTTCCAGCCACTCACAGTGCTGGAGCGGCGATACCCAGAAGACACGCCGAGGCAAGATGACATCTCCCTCGGCGTGGACCAGGTAAGTTCCCCATGCCTCGTTCCAAGGTAAGTATTTCCTAATGAGCTGGTATGAGGTGCATACTAGCTCATTATGGCTTTTGCCTTTCAGGTAGGTTAAAAAAAAAATAGAAGCAGGTTTACTACCACTATAATAGAGATAAAAGTGATGTCATGTGACCTCCCAGAATCCTCCTCACCTCTCCGGTCAGCAGGTAGATGATCTTCAGGGTGAGGTTTAGTATCCTCTCAGTCATGTGACTCTGGTCCTCCTCCATCCTCATTGGTCCTGTGATCTATACAGATTTCCCTGTGGACCAATAATTGATAAGAGAGAATGATCTGGACTGTACTGGTTGTACAATATTAGGATGGGGGTGTATGGGGGATTATATGAGGGTTTCTATCATGTAAGAACGCCCCCCAGTGGTCTTACACACAGAGGAACATTCAGTTTAGTGTTTGATATGTTTCTGGGGACTGGGAGCCTCCTTCCCTTTCGCCTTTGTGTCTACATATACCCCCCTCCCCCCACATCTCCAATATGAAGAGAATGTTCTGACCCCATAGGTGAGGAAATGTCCTGACCCTGAAGGGGTTAATCTACATTTCCACACTATATAAGGGGGAATCATCATCTGCTGGAGATAAAAGACGTCACAGTGACTATGGAGGAAGAGGACGGACATGACAGGGGATTACTGGGTGTATATAGAATATAATATCTTATTCCCTCCTCTGCTGCCACTTCCAGCAATGTCTCCTCTCTACTTCATCTTCACTTAACTCTCACCCAGGACTTCCTGTCTGTAATTACATCACTTCCTGTCTGTTCTGTACTTCCTATGTGTGCTTATCATCACAGCCTACCTGCTCCTGATAACACTTCCTGCTTGTACCTGACATGACTTCCTGTTTTTTTATCTATACAGATTCCCTGTCATGGAGTAGATGATATCACCACTTAGTGGCGCTCAGAGGAATTGCAGCCTCCCTGTATACCTCTCCACCTCTCTCTGTATACTTCTCTCCGTATATCTCCCTGTATACCTCTCCACCTCTCCCTGTATACCTCTCTCTGTATATCTCCCTGTATACCTCTCCACCTCTCTCTGTATACTTCTCTCCGTATATCTCCCTGTATACCTCTCTCTCTGTATAATGAAGAAAGGTCATTTAGAGGAATGGGAATTAGCTCCCTCATAGTGAACTGTCTAGTTCCCATCCTTATACATGACCTGACCACTAGGGGGCAAAAAAGGTTATTCTGTGGGATGGGATCTAGTCAGTTCACATTGAGCAAGCAAGTTCCCATCCTCAGAATTGACTAGGTGAATCTGCAGGATGGGAACTCGTCACAACCATGGAGAATTACATTCATTTCTATTTACTCCTGACTCACCTCTCATCTGGAAGAAATGGTAGCGGCTAGTTCCCATCCTCCAGATTAACCTTGTGATGTCACAGGAAACATGTGACCAGGAAACAGGAAATAGGGGGCGG